>NC_083558.1:1807500-2047500 GCF_018135715.1 Danaus plexippus
CTATACACATTAATATAAATGTCAATAATTAAGATAGTTTCACTTACGCTTACTACGCTGCATTTTTTCATAGAATACGGATACATTAAATAACTTGTATTCGTATGCTTTTTTATTTCTTTGTGTAAGTTATTTAATGGCAACACCAACGCGGATTCCTGCGAGTCATTTCGTAGGTCCTGCTTGACTTAATTTGATAAAACTATACAGGACGTTCATAAAGTTCATAGTTTTATATATTAAATTATTAATATAACTTAGTTTTGGATTATTATAAGCATAATTATTAATTATTTGTTTAAATTATAATAGTAAAATAAATGCATTTTAAATTTTATTTAACTTATGAAAATAAAGGATAATAACATCATTATTTTGGCTTCATATTATTTCATATAAAAGCGCTTATCGGATTATCAATTAATTAATTATATTCAATAAAAAAAATTATCGACTTTTGTATTATAATAAATAACATACTTATGCAAACACCATGTATATCAAGAAAGTTCTTGTTGTGAGACCGCGTTCGCGTCAGTACCGCGTCGAGCGCCGCAACACCAAGTAACTAAACCATACCGGCACTGTGATTAAAACTGATCTAAAAGAAATATTATAAAAAAAAAAAAACAAAGTTTGTTTCTGGTTAAACGCTACCTAAATGACAGATATAAAAAAAGCACGCGGCACGCTTCTATCATTACTCTGTGTTTTTATGTATGTTTTACTATAATTATAGTCTTTCGTATGATCCTTCGAGATTTATTACATTTATGGGTCTTTCGTAATGATCCTTTAGATTCCTTTGTTTTTTTTTTTTGTTATTAAAATAATGGGTCTTTGTTAATGATTCTTTTTTTTGGGTCTTTCTTTTTTTTCGTTACATTATCTTTTGTTTTATATTTTTTTCACTGCCGCTTTTCAGCACAAATTCATTCGGACACAGTCTTCTAAATTAGCAATGTATATTGCTGATTTATAAGACTAGAATGACAAAAATAGTTTGTTATTTGCACATCATCGAAAGCTTGGCACTTTTCATTTATAATTCCATTAAAATTCCATTTTAACGCTATTAGCGTTATTATAACAAATATATATTGTTCCTCTTCAATTTGTACAATATTATATTTTATTTAGTGCAGATTGCATTACAAGAACATCATCTTTACTATTGAATATTTTTTTGGTATATTTCATAAAGTAATTAAAGATAAATCCTAATCTAAAAATAGTTTTTATATATATATCAATTTTTTTTTAATATATCACAAAGTTTTAACATAAAAATAGCCAAATCAGATAGTTTATATATATAAATATATAGTTCTTTTATTCTTTAATTTATAAAAATTAAATACAAAAGACATGGCTGTATGGGCTCTGGTCTCTTTGCCTGTTCTGAACGGAACGAAATTAACCAAAAAAAAATGTTTAAAATGTCACGTCACATTATGTCAAATTTAAATGTCATATGTACAAATAGTAATATCAATTAACTATTTGAATAAAAAAAATAACGCTGATGGCCACATTCCATAGTATGTATTGTTATTACTCTAAATATAAAAGAGATATTTTTTTAATTAATTCGTTAATGTTCATGCCATGTTATTAAAAATACGTCCATATTCTATCATTATTATAAATCAAATGAAAATCATTGTCATTGTCATTAAATCATTAATTTGAGAATTATCTGAACGTTATAAAGGATATAATAAAAAAAAATCCAGAACCACAGGTAAAATTAATAATGGAATTAATTATATTTTTTACAACGTACAGATAAATAAATAGCTTTATAATCCAAATTCAAAAATATTTAGTCAGGATGTGGTATTTTTCAATTAATTTATTGAAGCTCGGTTTATTAAATTAATTTAACTTTGTATTTTATAACAAAGTTAAAGAATTACAAAAATTACACAAAAAAATAACAGATAATGAACGAAAAATCTTCGAATTCATTAAAAATTAAACGCGATCCTTTAAGACGTAAGCAAAGCCTTATTCACATGTCATTCTGAAATTCAACATTCATTCAAAAAACTCAATCAACACGGACACTCACATGAACACAGACATAAAAACAAAAAAAAAAAAACAAAAAAAAAATGGCGCTTGGACCGCCATCCACTCAACACCTCACAATAATATTATCTCTACTATCTCTACCGTCAGACAATGTGGTGCATTTACATATTGTTTATGATAAATGTCATAAACGTAAACTGTTTCGGGATATCGTCGTTCGGGAAAGCGAACACAGAACCCCCAAAGCCCCCGACGACGACGCCATCACCCGGTAAGACACTAACTTAAACCAAGCTTGAGTAACGCCACATCTTGAACCGTTCTTGACTTTGGATAGCATTGGCAACTCGCGAAGACTATAAAACTATAAAAGTGAGCTGACAAACACTATATTATAATTTTGACGTTATTTATTAACTATGGCCTCTTAGTTAGGTCGCTGTCAGAATTGACAGCTCGCTTTTATATGAAACCTCTTTAGATAAGTCTAGTGGGCTGTCAAAAAAAAAAAAAACCGCGCGGCACCTCACTTTTTTAAAATTATCTCTTTACGATTGGAAATTTTCGAAACCAATAAATTATTAGAACCATAAGAATCGAGTGAGCTGTCGGGTCTCACTTATTTTCGATCAACCTTCGGGTGTTGTGAGAATATAGTGAGTTAAGAGCGCGGTATGAATGTGTTTTGGCGGGTCGAGATGTGGTGCCGGCGGCAAGCGGCGGCGGCCATTTTGCCGTTATTGTTGGCTGGATGGCTCACGGGTCTGTCCTCTGAGGCCCTGACGACCTTCGGGAAGAGTAACACGGCGCCTCCCAAGGAGCTCGCACCGACCGCGCCGCCAGGTAATGCCTTTTTATCAGACGCGGGGATAGCCACCGAAGATCTTATCTTACTCAGCCTTAATTTTTTTTTAAATGTGTGTTGCTTCTAAGTCTTACAGCTTGTACAGCGTGTTTTGAAAAGAGAAAAATGGTTCTACTCCTGATGCGACTATCATTTAAATTATATTCAAATAATTAACTCCAAGATAGAATTAATCCAAATCTATGTTAAATATAGTATCACTGAAAAGCTCATATTGTATTAGATAAACTTTAATAAATTAAGTCCATACCAAATATTATAATTATATCATGTCAATGGTAATTCTTTATAAGTTCTAGGGTTCCGTACACAGAAACGTAAAACGAGCCAATTACTAAGAGGCCAACATCAAAGAACGTACATCCGTCACCAGACTGTATCTCACGAACTATTATTATCTATTTAGACGGTTTAAATTCACACAGATTATGTATTTCCTTTAAAAGCATAAAAATAAATAACGAAAATAAGAACAAACAGATTTTTTGCTCGAGATAGTCCTTAATAGTTCGATTTGGTCCTACAAATATAATTAAGGATTTAATTTTTTAACTACAACGGCACAACAAAAAAAATTAACTACAATGTGCATATGACCTGACCTACCTACGGATACGTATTTTGGTCAACTGAATCCAAATACGAGCTCAATTTGACCCAAACACCCTCGATATTTCGAGAAAACTTGGAAAAATCGTAAAAATGATTAATATCTGTAGTTTTAATGATAAAAAATTAATTTTGGAACCAAACTAAGCGTGATTTTCATGTATTCCGATCCGCTGAAAGCTATCAAACCTATTTCAATGAATTACAGTAATGTATCTTAGACACAAGAATGGGACATGAGATATAAATTATAAGGAAATCCCATATAATAACCGCAAAATAAAATCGTAACATTTGTATCGCGTATGAATTCATTTAAATTTATATATGAATAGATTTCACTAACGTTTGATTGTCATATCCCAGCCGAATTTGAAGTCCAATGGACGAAGTCACAGGCAAAAAATAGTGTAGATATATATTTTTGTGTTTGCGCTTATATTGTTATGAAAGTTAATACTTTCCGCTGTATTCTCGACCCACAAACACACACACACGCACACACACATATGTATATATATATATTTAGAGGACACTCGAATTTGGTAACCGTGCCTGGCGCGTGCTGTCCCGGATTGGTACGTAATAAAACGATGACATTGACATTACATCAATTACAATTATAAAGTCTCGTAAACATGAAAATCAAATTTGTAACTGAAAATCAATAAGACAAATTTAATTTAATGGGACCAGCCGTATTCGCGACGTCCGACGATCAAAACGGTTTACAATAAATAAAATTTCTAAACTGATAGTAGTATTTGTCAAAGTTAGTCTTGCCAAGAATAAACAGAATGTTCTGAATATTAAAAAAAAACCTTCCTTTCTATACTTAACTTTCTATATATTATTTTAATAATTCTTCTTCGTTCCTATAAATATAAAATTATTAATAATCTGGCAACATTGATCTATATAATAAAAAAATTATTTAGAATTACCTATCAAAATATATATTCATATATTTTTTTCTACCGCCATTTAGTTCATGCGTCAAAATAGTTTTTCACGGCTATAAAAAGTATATCTGATAAGTTTGTGTGACGTAACGAACAATGTAGGCCGAAAATGTATACCTGGGTTTATATAAACTTTGACATTTGAGTGTACTAGCTTTCCAAAATGTTAGATGTCATTGCAAATATAAGAGATAGCTAAGAATAGCAAATGTTAATTTCGGATAACAATAAAGCACTGTAAAGAGTTTTGTATTAAACATAACATTTAATTAATAATAATAATTTAATGAACGCCTTTATTCCATTCGAAAAACTCCTTCGTGTTTTCTCCACACAGTATTCGAGATTATAATTCGTCCAAAAATATAAAAAACCTTGAAATCGACAAAATATTCCAAGATCCCATTGTGAAGGAAGCCATAGCATAAAAAACACACATATATATATAAACACAACCCATTAACTGAGTAGCAAAATAGATTACATAACTATTGTAGATATAAATAAAAATAATATATTCATAACATTTTTTTGTTTTTATCAAAATCATAAATTTACATAAAGCTATCGTCCAACACGACGCATTGCTCAAAACCCAAGGAACTTGACAGTTTCCATTATAGTACTATTTAATTGAGGTCGTTCGAGTATAATAAAAGTAAAATTTATTATCTTTATACACACGTAATATTGGCTGAATGTACTGTGCACGTTTTGAATGAAAATTTCTATGGCTGTATGGATTGACGTCATTGCCACTTTTATAGTATATGATTAAAAAAAACAACTGTCAAATGTCAATTACAAGTTGACTTGTACAAAGCAATAATTAGATAAATAACTTATTAATGTTTATCATTTAAATGATTTTCTTCTTATAAAAGAGTAAAAACACCTGAATTAATGATATATTCTATTATTATTTTATTTGTAACAACTTCATTGGCTACACATGATATATGAGTGACGACTTGTCAATTTAAAAGTCAGCTATCATTGGCACGCAATAGTTTACAAAATGTGATTGATAATGCCGTAAGTTATAAATAATTCTGTCAACGTTATGATTTAAACTTTGTCCACTTGAATATAACATAAATGTTTTTTATTTTATGTATGTAAGTTACTTTAATATAAAACTCGTCGAGTGCTTATTTTATTTAAAGAGTAATGAACACTTAATCAATTAAATTAATTAAGATATAAAAAAAATTGTCCCGGATCCAAAACGAAGGGGGTATGAAATTTAACTTTCGTGTGTGTGTGTGTTTATGCGTGTTGAGTGTATGTGTGTGGCATCGTAGCTCTCAAACGGTTTGACAGATTTCGATGTAGTTTATTTAATTTGAAAGTCAGTTTCCTTGCTGTGGCTTATGATTACCCGTTACGTTTTTTGTTATTTAATAAAGTGTAGTTATAATTTTAAAATTACTTATATTTTTAAATGTTTTATATAAAAAAAAAATCTACTAATCAAATTCATTGTAGTCGTAAACATTTAAAGACTAAACTTATATCTCTAAAACCATTATTAAGGGGTAGATATCTCTAATCGAAGGGACTGTCCCTTAACCTACTTATATTCACAAATTTAATGTTTTCATTTAATGACAACATTTCCGTTTCATTTGTATTTAACAAAAATATAAATATACTGATATATATATATATTAAATAATTACTAAATTTCTCTGTATCAACGAAACCTAATTCAATTCAGAATTGTTTGTTTACTAATACGTCTCTTAGCAACGGAAGCGACATGACGCTTGTCAAAACACCCACCAAAAGTGAAAGCCCTTTTGTCCTGATTCGTTAATTTGAAATGTGACGCAATTTACGGATGAGTTCAATTAATTAAGGCACTTTATATGTATATATGTGTGTGTGTGTGTGTGTGTATACAGCAGACGGCCTATCGATGCAGGGTAGTCACCGTCGCCCATGGACATCTGCAACATAGTTTTGCGGATGCTTTGCTACCCTTGATCTAGGAAGAAGGAGAGGTGACGATGGGAAATGGGAACCGTCTCTTTCACTCATCGGACGAAACGCAGCCATTAAAGACGCTGTTTCTGTGGGAGGGTGGTACTTCCCCGGTCGAGCCAGCCCATGTTCTAATTGTAGTTGACCACAGCTAGGCTCTACCACCTTAAAAATGTATGTTTGTGTGTAAAGTAAATTGAGAAAAGCTCTCTTTTATTCCAACTATTTATATAAATCAGAAAAAAATGTGTTCCAAAATAGGTCCTTGAGGAACTCTACACGTTCTTCACACAACATAACCTTAACAACAGTTGCCTATAACATTTATGGCTATAAAGTTATTAAATTCAAATAGTCAATTGATATATTGAAATGATTTTTGTGTTTTATACGGTTCTCTGCTATTTTTCTTGGAATCACTAAATCAAACGCTTGTTCCTAGACGTAGTATGGAATAAACATTATGAATCATTGTGCTTCAGACATACAAATATAAGGTTATTTTGACACTATTATAAATTAAATCTAATAGCGTTAGATAGGGTCCCCTTAAATCTACACCTGGGTTTGCGTCCCAGGCACTGTTGAAGCTCCTCTCCCTGCATGGAATGATGAGAGGTTTCGTCTCATTGTTAAGAAAATACTTGGTATATGATATAAGCAATTGTTTTTATCGTAATATTGACCTTCCCAGAAAAATTCGTATTTAAAATTAAGTCTGGGTGTATGAATGGATAATAATAAAAATAATAATAATTTGTTTATTTCAGACAATTTACAGTCCATTAGTTGGTAACAAAAAAAAAAATAAATAAAAAAAAATAAGTACATATGTGAATGTTATTTAAATTTAACTGCGATAACTTTTTTATAATAAACTTATCATTAATTATCATAAAGAATATTTACTTAAAAATATTAATATTAATTGATAAGTGAATCGAAAAATTTGTATGTCTTTCACAAAATGCAGAAATTAAGTCGGAACCGATAGTTTCGAAGATTATTTTTTTAAACTTAAACTTTAAAACTGTTAAAACTTAAATTAAATACGGAGAATATATATATATTTTAATAGATAAGAACATTTCTATCGACTGTCCAGTGATATGTAATTATTTTTAACTTAACATTTTAAAAGGAAAGGATTTACTTGTTTAATATTTAACTATAAAGCTAACAAGAATTAACTTGACTTAGTCAAGGCCGAGGGGATGCAGGCCGCTTCCGACCGAACCGCTTGGAAGTCGATGAGGGAGGCCTATGTCCAGCAGTGGAACTTACATGGCTGAAGAGAGAGAAAGAGAGAGAGAGAGAGCTAACAATATGTGGACATATAACTCTACATAATTCTTGAATTACTATTCTAATACATTAAATTTTCGGGTAACCTAAATTACGTTTTTTTTTTCGTCATCAAAGTGTACAACTTTAAAAAAAAACATTTAACCTGAATAAAATTAATGTTGAGACTATAAGGAGCGTGTCTTAAAAATTTTTAAATTAGTTAAGTACATTTTCTCTTGACTCATTTGACTTTTGCTTGTCCAATATCATATTTTCACTAGTGTTATATAATATATACGTACATGCAAACGTCTGTGACCGGATAATTATGTTTGCGGAAGTTTGTAACTCTTTCGTATACAAATCGCTGAATAGATGGTAATAAAACTATACAATGACATAGTTCATACATTATAATAGCACATAGTATATAATGTATCTTCAGTCCGTGTTCAGTTCCCGGGAACGCTTCATGACGGGTGTATTGTGATGTAACGCGACACGCGATAGATGGCGCTGACGGTTGGCTCACATGCATTATATTAAACACTTTACTCTCTGAACACGTTGCCCAAGTAGGGTAGAATTAACAAAAGGTAATCCTACATAAGTATGTGAACTGAAGACATGCCGTTAGTTTTAAAATGTTTTGGATAAAATTGTAACATACGTATAATGCAACAACACGGAGCTCACTACAAAACTGTTTCTGTCATTAGAATCTAGATGGTCCGATCAAAGACACAGCGTTCGTCTAAAATAGATTTCTAGATCGTTCCTTTCGTCAAAACTGATCGATTTATGTTTCTTTATTCCTTTTTTTTTCTTAACTCATCTTTAAAACAACACTCTATGAAATATAGAAGCGATTTGCTTCATGTTAATTCTTACTACTGATAGGTACTATATATATATATATATATATATATGTATATATATGGTTTTTCACCCATAAACTTTTTTTTTTTGAACGATTTTTTTTTTTATAATGTGGCATCAAAAAATACATACAACCCTAATTTTTTTTTATCACCAACCCCTATTCTTTATGTATATGTAAACACAATACGAGTGTATGTTTGTTTCGGCTAATATCTAAAATGGCTGAACCGTGTTTGACGGGTCTTACTGGCAGGTAGCTGATGTAATAAAAAGTAACTTAGGGAGGCAGGGCGCATACGGGGCTTTAAAGTTTTGTCATAGTTTCTTATTATTTTTCTTACGCAGACGGAGTCGCGGGTAACGGCTAGTATATATATGTCTAATTGCCTAAACATTTCACGCCCTACCCACGATTCGATACATCTAACAATCATTACATTACCAATAATTTTGTTAGTTTTCAACTGTTTATAACGAAAATATATGTGAATTCATGCTAAAAACTTCAAAACTCTCATGCAAAGAATGTACAAATGAAACTCTTTTCATTTGTAACGCTATGTCTTTCTTGTAATTACGTGATTTTAAACGAAATCATACGTTATTCTGATTTATGATTTACGATGTCGTAAAGTAAAATCAGTTCAGTAACTTTTAAATGTAACGTTCAGAAACAACTGTGGGGAAAAAAACGCTATTTAGTATTATAATCATAGTCTACGTTATTCTAATTTACAGTTTTTTTTTTTTAATAATATTAATAGTAAGTAAAAAGTGATTTGGTTTTGATACAGCCAATGATATTTTTCGACTTTGTTTAATATTTATTTATTGTGTAAATATTTAAGCAATCAATTGTTGGAATCAAGAACCTTTAAGGTTTTATCAAACTAGGAATATTAATTAAGAGTCTCCTATAAAGACTTTGGACTCCTATGGAAATAATTTTGTTCAAACAATATTAATAACTAGTTATGCCTGCGACTTCATCCGTTCTGCCTTCTCAGTTGGTATCAGACTGATCAGTAACCATCAGTAACCAATCATCAGCGATATTTATACTCTGTGGCATGTGGCGTCACAGAATACGATTATGCCTCGATTCTGCGGATACCACATAGAATTATGCGATATTTTATATTCTATGTCATATTCTGATATCTCAACTACATTACTGTGAGATTTAATAAAAATCCGTCGAGTAGTTTTGACGTTAAATAGCAACAAACATGCAGACATTTTAACAACATTTTATTTATCTTTTTAGTAGGATCGATTTATTTGTAAGTCTTAGTCCTGGTCATTCATAGTAGAGGTAAAATGTATATGATTTTCATACAAAATGTTATAACGAAAGCCAAATAGGTTACGTGTTTTAGGACGCAATTTAATACAGAAATATGGTCATTTCACCCCTTTTTATGAGCATAAGAATAATTTATTGCGTTTTATTAGCAATTTATTACACGACGAATTTATTACAGATATAAAATATAATGACATTTAATTCGGACTTTTTGGTTTTAAATAATAAAAAAAAAGACGAACGTCACTGTCAGAAGAGCCGCTATAATTATTTTTCTTCCGGCCGAGTCTTTAATATCATAGCAATAGATCCCAAAATGCAGTAACAACAATTCCTGTATAATTATATGAAAAATAGATACAAACCTCAAATGAATTTAGACCGTAAATGAAAGGAATTGGGTTCATATTTCCATGTGATTATATTCAGTACAGATAACGTAGAGATACGGTGGCGGCCTCTGTTAAGGAAGTTATATCTAGGTTAAATATAAGGGCGTGATCACACTATTTTCTTACTATGAAGGTTTTACGTGTACGAATAAACATTTTTATGTTGAAGTAATTTAAATATTTGTATAGAAATTTAAGAAATTGTAATCGTAATTATATTTTGAGTAAATTAATAACAAAACTCTTATTAGGAACTACCACTAATATTTAAAACTAAAAAACATATATACACATATATGTATACGGTAATAGTTAAATATATATATATATATATATATATATATATATATATATATATATATATTTAACTATAACAGTAGTAAGCCCTCCTAAGTCTTGATAGTGGAACCGCGGCTAACCGGAAGTGATATCGCTGAGGGTGTAAATCTCACTCCTTCCGCACGCCATCTTGAATTAGGTTAACCTACTATGCATATTGTTCTGTTATTTATTTTCGGGGATAACAATTTATACAACTGTTCTATAAAAACTATACTATGAACGACATTTTGGTCGATTTTATATCCATATGAAAGATATAATTAATGCTTTTATTTTATAAATTATTAGTAATTTTATTTCGTATATAATCAGATGAAACAAAAAAAAACTAAAATAATTATAAATAACAAATATTTTTAATCGTATGGAAAAAAAGACAATTTAAATGCATTGTATCGTTTTCTTAATACGATTATAGATTTAAAAAAAAACATTTCTGACTGACAGGTTCAGATGACGTCATTTCCTTAAATAAACTGTCATTGTTATAAAGTAATGTTTGTCATAACATATAACTATTACTTAAACATAATGTAACTCGCTTCTGATTACACCAGTTCAATAAATACACCCGTTAGCTTACTATGAGATTACATCGTGACTACACACGGAACGCTGCCAATTTTTCGTTCATAAAACTTCGTACTAAGATAAAATAATTATAATTTTATTAAATTACAATATCAATGTGTTTGGTACTAATAATTGGATAATAATATAATAAGAATTAACGTTGGCAGTTTAATAAGAGACGGCAAAAGATCGTATGTGACACAAACTTGGACTAAACATACCTACTGAATATTAAGTATATTACCACAACTTATTCATTTCATTATAAAAGAAAAATTCTTATTATGCTACAAATATTGAAATAGCTTTATAACAAAACATTATCGGTGATTACAATGTACAATATAATTCATTTATGTTGCGCGCCAAAGAAAATACGAAAACGTCAAATTCTGACACATGACATATAAGAATTTTGTGCCTGTAACGTGAACGTTTAGTTATTGCTATGAATAAATTTATTTATACAACGAAAAATATAATATATATATATATATATATATATATATATATATATAAAATATGCTGTTGTATTGCCAGTTATTATTTAAATAGTATATATTTTTTTTATTTAAAGAAGACAAATTTGTTATAAAAATCAATTGTTAATCTATCTTTTTGATTACGACGCAAAGATTTTTTCAATTTTTTCCAGTTTGTCCAGTTTGTAGTACTTTTAGTAATATTTTTTTTATACATTTCTATTTCTTATATTCAACTCTGTAATTATATGTGACCTTTTTGTATATCACATTAACATAGGTCATACTGATTGACCTGTATTAAGGGAATTAGGTAAACATTTACTTATTTATTGACATACAAGCTAATAAAAGGGCTCTAATATATTTGCCCAACTTATTGTCATATATAAATATTGGACATGTAAACTGATATGTTTTATTTTTTTCCAGGACGTTACTTCTATTTAAAATACTCGTAAACAAATACGATTTTTGTAATTGACATATTTATGTAATTTTCTAAAACAACATATTAGAAAATTTTCGCTTTGCAATATCAGGTTAGAAAGAAACAAACCCTTCCATCTCGCTCTATCCTGTTTTACTGTCATCGAAATAACTTATCTATCAGATAGAAATCTTATTTGTTACTAACCAGTAACAAAATGAGATTATACATCTGTGACTATTCACAAAAGATTGACCAACAAATCTTTAGCCCTTTAGGAACAGAATGAAGACAAAACCCGTTGCAAATGGTCATAATACCAATTTTATTAATCCCAATTTATTATGCCAGATCGTCCAAAAAGGTTCTTACATATCCAACCTTCTTGCAGCCCGCTCTTGCAGCCGGCAGGCGGAATGCGCTGGCATCAGTAGCTCGTCGTGCGTGAGGACCCACTACGACCCCACCACCAGATGCCTCTGTGGGGACAACTCGCCCCCCGTCAATGGACAGTGTGAGGCCGTCACTAAAGGTACACGCAATTTCAAACTAAAATCGATTAAGAAATTCACTACATAACAAAATCGAATACGTCAGTGTCAATTCTAATATTTTTAGGGCTTTATGTAGACAAAACTAATATTTTCGGATTACTACGGGTTATTTTATTATTTTAGACTACACACTCCGTTTCGGTTACTTTGCAGCAACCGTGATCACGGGCGGACGAGATGAAATGAGTTTTCTGTGTGAAGCTTGTTTTATTTCTTGCTAAGACCAAATATATGGATAGTACATGTTATTCTAAAGCGAGGGACACGATAGCTTTAATAGAGGAACGTCTGGACCATTATGATTTAGAAGACGCGAATTCTAATCCCACGACATTAATTTCAACACATAATATAGTTTAAAAATTATGCCAAATTAATCACAGATTACAAAAAATTTCCACTATGATATCAAAATACAATCTACCCTCAAAAATATTAAAAATTTGTTTCACCGTTAAAGGTGATAAGTACAAAAAAAATATTTAATATACATCATAAGATTCAAAAGTCATAAAAATTATAAAAATATCATCAAATAAATAAAGTAATTAGGCTGAAATTGTATTCTATATGATCAACAGCTAATTACAGCGCGAGCCATTAAAGTGGGAAATGAAAAAAAAAACTTGATTGATAGCTTTATTTACGTTGACTTCGAACAGCTCAAGGTTCTGATATGAGAAAATAAAAATATTATTAGCTTCTGATGTGTATTTTTTGAGAGTATTGATATATTTTAGAAAATTTCCCTTAACTGGCCCCAATTTTATGAATGAGACAATTTTTATTGGATTTTTCTTTGTTTATTACAAATTTTGTAGATTATTCTATTTGTTTTGTTGGAAAATTGGTCTTGTTTATATATAGATTGGACACAAGGATCTGGTCAAGTAAACAGGCGATGTCACATCATACTTAGATGATATGTTAATACGAACTATTTGATTAATTATGTATATTTTATTACTTGTAATTAAAATATAATATAGTATAAATTCATGCGGGTCGCCATTACGTGACCTTAATCTAACCAACGCTTTATTCATGTAGGCCGAAAAAAATATAACTTGTTATAAATTTAATGGCGTATTTGGCTAACAACCTCCAACAGCCTTACCGTTAACAACAATTCAACAAAGTTAATTCAATTTCGCATTAAACTATGACAGATAAAAATATAGATATCGCCTCAAAAAAATCATTTTAACTTTATAAGTAATGGTTTCTGGTTTCTAATAAGAATTTCGACGGGGTAAACTCAGTGGAAACTACTCGTAATTAGTGTATTTCAATAGTATTATAATACTGTAAGGCCACACTATCGTTATGGCATCTGGCACGAGATTTTAATTGCGACTGTTTAAGTCGAAGGGCGATGAAACACGGAAAGCTCGTTCGTCAAAGTCGACAACAGATGGCGCTGTTAGCAATTAAGGGTACATTATTTAAAAACATGAAGCAATAAAGGGTATTACATTTTTGTGGTACCTATGATTTGAATTTATTTCTCTTACTGGATAACTATCTTTTAATTTAACGGAGCAACTGTTAATTTTCTTACCAGATTTTCTGAACAGATCATTATAATTCGGATTTAACCTCCCCACTCACAGAATACACCGAGCTTTCACGTCTTTATTGTCGAATCCAAACAATTTTGAAATGACTTATTCTAAAGTATATTTGGTTTACTTCAACTCAAATTTAATTTCCTTTAATGAAATAGTGGTATATTTGTAACATTCTAATAAACTGCCTGTTACAAACGAAATTCACCAAACAATATATATATATGACAGGCGAGACGAAATTTCTCATCATTCAATGGATTACCGTGCGGGTGCCGGGTCCATCATTGCAGGGAGAGGAGCTTCAACAGTGCCTGGGCCTTGCGACCCAGGTGTAGGTTTAAGGGGTCCCTATCTAACGCGTTAAACGCTCACCTCCACCGTCCAAGCTCTTCTCTCTCTACCAAATTTGAAAAGAACCTCCTAATAGGCCTGCCTTCGAAGTACGTTCCAAGAATTAATTGATGTTATTTCTGAACATGCCCAAGTCTTTTAGATGTTGTTGGAATAGAGATTGAGCTGTTATACGCTCCCACTTTTACGCATCCAAAAATTCCGTACACTTACAATGAGACAATTCTGCCACAAAAAATCTATACCATTTTCCAATTGTACCCAGATTATTATTACTTCTAATCATAGTCTAAACAAAAGGCTTTTTTAGTATGTGCATAAATCTCGTTCTGCGAACACGAATTACCTCTGTATATCAGCAAAAAATCCTCCCCAGCACAATTCACACTTCGTCTGCCCGTGATCACGGTCTGCAAAGTAACCGAAACTTCAGGTGCGTGTAGTTTTTTAAAATAATTAAATACGCGTAGTAATTCGAAGATATTCGTTTCATTCAAACCTCCCCAGCTCTGTACCACGTCTGCGCCAACTCCGACGAATGCAACGACGGTCTGATCTGCGGCACTCCGAACATAACCGGCGCTGCACCGGCCCATCTCCGAGTACTGTCAGCCCAGGACAAGATCTGTCTCTGTGACGTCGAGAGCGGTTATAGGGAGAAAGATCACACTTGCAACGGTAGGAATACATGTATATAAGATTTGTATGGAAGAATTCGTATAATTATATAAATAAATAATATGTCTCGCGCATAATAACAATATTATATGATGTACCTTCACTATCATAAGTTCCAGGAAACAAGTTGCAAGAGTTTTGAATATAGATGTCGCTGTATAAAAGGTGTAAATTATTTTGTATCTACTTAACTATTACATTTAAATTACTGAAAGATGTTTGAGAAAAAAATCAAAGATATTTAATTTATTTACGAATATAAGTAATTGTCACAGCTGATACTGTTATATAATTTAAGTTTAAAAGTGACTCGAAAAGACAGATAAAGAAAAATATAGAAAAAGCCTTTCAAAAACATTACCACATAAATTAAGACAATAAAAATAAAAATTTTACATTATATAAATATGATCGAACCTTTTTTATTGAAAAAGATGAGTAAATTTAATATATATTTTTATAAATTATGGATTCACACGCACTATGATCGCGGAATATTATGCCAATGTCAACGTTTTTATCTGTTCGACGAAGTATTAGTACAATATTAAAAATAAATAAGCATCCTCAAAACACATGTAATACAACGATTATATTAATTTATCTTTCAGATGCTGTTATTCTCAAGACCTCGATCTTCGCCATAGCTGTCATGACATGCATCAGAAAAATATTAATCAATTAACCTTTTAAAACAACAAAACACACTCAGCACGTATTCTTTGAACATTGAAATTAGTTTCGATTCCAAACACTTTGCACTAAAACGCATAAATTTTTCTTCGATTTATAATTCCAATCAATCGTGATTATTTTTTAAAATTCAAATTTAGAATCAACAACGGCTTCGGATTTTAATTATTCAGATTAAAAATTAAAAAAAAAAAACTTTAAAATATTATATTCGAATAATCGAATTCACATTAAAACAATGGCATAATAACGGATTTTTTGAATTTGTAAATATTCTAAACTGAATCTCAAGCGTGATTGTAAATAATTATTTTATCTGTGGCACCTTTATAGCGTTATACATTGTAACTTTTAATACAAACTCAATCCGATCGCACATATACTTTTAATAGATAGGCTTGGTCTAGATGTATGAGACGTTTAGAAATGTGTGTAGCATAGACTTTAATTCAGAGTTTAAATAAATGTTCTCACGCAAAACTTCTGTTTTATTTCTAATATATATGACCCAATTAAATCTACTTCATTGTTTCAAAAGAGCCTTTGTTCTCGATTGTCGTCAGGATCTGTTATTGAAGTTTCAGTGAGGCCGCTTTTTGTTACAGTCTCGCGGCGCCAACGAAAAGACAGGCGGCCGGAAACATTTTCAAAACTACCGAATTCAATACTTTTAAAAAATAATATCCAAATAATCTTATATATAAAATTCTCGTGTCACGATGTTCGTTCCCGTACTCCTCCGAAACGGCTTGACCGATTTTCATGTAATTTTGTGAGCATATTGAGTGGGTCTGAGAATCGGCCAACATCTATTTTGCATACCCCTTAGTGATAAGGGTTGTTCACCCTTAACTTTTTTTTTAACGATTTTTTTTTTCATTTTTTTATGTTGCATCAAAAAATACATACAACCCAAAATTTTTGCTTTTCTATGACCAACCCCTATTTATATATATATGTAAACACAATACGAGTGAACGTTTGTTTCGGCTAATATCTAAAATGGCTGAACCGCGTTTAACGGGACTTATTGGCTGGTAGCTGATGAAATAAAAAGTAACTTAGGGAGGCAGGGCGCATACGGGGCTTTAAAGTTTTGTCATAGTTTCTTGTTATTTTTCTTACGCTGACGGAGTCGCGGGTAACAGCTAGTTTATATAAAACATTACTTTTTCAATAAATATTAAGGCGGCTAAGACTCATTTTAATTATTAAAGTTATCAGAACCTAATTTAAACAAACCCACAAATATTTTTTATAATGTTTCTAAAGTATTTATATTTCGTAATATTTCTAATAATTACCCTCATTATGCACATAGTTAAATATTAAAAAACCTTTATAATGTTTATTTTAAATTAATTCGTCAGTTTTATTATTAATTTAAAAACAGTTCTGAGATATGACAGAAACCTTTGTCTTTTTTATGCCATGGCTTCATTCGCACTGGAATCGTAGAATATTATGCCAATGTCAACCTTTTTATTTTTTTGGGACGAATTATACCTTGAGTACACTGTGCAGACCATTGGGTCTCATATTTTGTTATGCTCGTTTATCATCCATTGAAAATTAAGACCTTTGTTGTTCACGATATATAATTTTCATTTGAAAATATCTCGTCTTAAAGTACGTCAGCATCAAAATATACCAAATAATTTTTAAGTCATATATTTTTTGATTACATTAAACTTATGAAATGTGATATTTTTATAATCTGTACACATCTGTTTGAAATGTCAGATGTCACAATGAAGTTGACATTTATCATATTGCTTCGATGTAAACACTGCGTATATCCACGATATAACCTATAAATTAAATAAAAATGGATCAGGATCCACTGAATGAGCTGCTGGAATTCCTCAAACCAGAGTCTAGGTTAGACCTAAAACACATATCTCTCGACCATTTACTAGGTCTGTCCGGTACTGAAGACGGGATCCAAGTTCTACTAAATAATGAGAAAATAATACAATGTATCATCGAATTGACAGACGATAAAGTCGCGGAAATAAGTAAAAACGCCTTACTTGTGCTCGTTAATGTCACGGCGAACGAAAAGGGTGCGTTAGATTTGTTAAAATACAGACCCAGTAGGAAAAAAAACATAATTGAACTTTTGATCGGTTACATACTAAATCCGGACAAAAAAGATGCTGACGCTGCCTGCATGATACTATCCAACCTGACGAGATCGGAAAACGCTGTCGAAGTGTGCACGGACACGTTCCTACCGCACTTAAACGATTTATTAAACGTGTTTGTCAACACTAGTTACAACAAAACCGGATCTAACCTGAACTACCTCGCGCCTATATTTAGTAATCTGAGCTGCTCCCCGCGAGTCAGGAAATGGCTTACAGACGAAAACCCCTATGTACCGTTAATTAAATTACTACCGTTCTGTAATTACCAAGCCTCCAGCATCCGGAGAGGCGGTGCTATAGGCACTGTTAGGAACATATCGTTTGACACAAACTATCACGAATTTCTACTATCAAATGACATAGATCTGTTGACTTACCTGCTGTCCCCGTTAATGGGCAGCGAAGACTATCCAGATGATGAAATGGAACAGCTACCGATAGCCCTCCAGTATTTGGGCAAAGAAAAACACAGGGACCCCGATATTGATATACGGAAAATGATCATTGAAACGTTGAACAAACTATGCGCCAAACGTAACATTAGGGAGGTACTGCGGGATAATGGTGTTTATTACGTCTTAAGAGAATATCACAAATGGGAGAAAGATCCGAACACTTTGCTGGCGTGCGAGAATGTGGTAGATATCTTAATACAGAAGGAAGAAGAAGTTGGTGCGGAAGATTTATCTAAAGTGGACATTCCAGAGGAATTGAAAGGCAAATTTGAGGAAATGGACAAAGAATATGTTGATAATGTACAATAAACATTAAATTCTAATCATTTGATTTATTTAGAGCCATTTTTATTACTTCCAAGACGCTTGGATGTCATATTATGAAGTGTTTGCTTCCGTTCAGTTGCACTATTATAGAGCAACTTCATCAAAATCAGTTCAGACATGTTACACAATTGTAGAAAAACGGAAATGCTATACATTGATGTAAATATAAACAAATTTCACCTTATTCTAAGACATAACATAGGTTAACATCTCAAAATATAGGTTCATTCGTGTTGTAGAACAAAAATTACAGCTGAAATTAAAAAGGTTTCTACATCTAATAATAAATATTGTATTAAATTAAAGCAAAATACTATTCGTTAATTTTAATTAAGTTATACTTGCATGCATACGGCACTTAGTCAGATAATCATAAGTCAAAAATGTCAGCAGAGATAGTGTTATGCCGTTATTAACAAAAAAAATATGACCCAATGCAAGTAAATTGGTTTGGAACACAGAAAACAGCATCAAAATTAGTCAATCCATTCTAGAGCAACAATATCACTAAATAAAACAATAAAAAACTAATATGTCCTAACTTTTTGGTGTAAAGTGAGACTATATATATATTACATCCATGGTTTCATTGCAGAAATGGCCACTCTACTATTTAGTGAGAGACAAAAATAATATATAATTTAAAAATATGTATTAAGGAAAATTATATATTTTTATATTATTAATTATTAACATTCACACTTGATTATGTCTAGATGTTTTATTGTATAGGAAGTTATATATATTTATGTATGTATATATATATATATATAATAACAAAACCAATACCTGTACTAATTGAAAAAGCACAGGTATATAGAATAATTCTCTTCATGAAAATATCATTCTTTGTATATTTTTTTAAGTCTGAATAACAACTACAGGAATTTAATCTATGGTTCTCGAGATAAACATTGATTTACATACATACATACATATGATTTGTCTCATATAAAGGGAACCAAGTGAGGTCTTAGTGCTAAATGTGGGTTAATGATCAATTCTCCGAGCCCCTGTATGTCTTGATGGCTTCCATTCTAGCCTTCCGTCTCTCCGACGGAGTTGCACCTTTAACTTTGATTATAATATGATGACTTTTCTTAGCTAGATCTGGTTGATAGGACGTCACATTCGACTGTAAACAAAATATATATATGACAAACAAACAAAATTACTTTATATATATACATATATATAGGTATACTTTTTTTTATATAAATGACATTTAATGTATTATTTGATTTTACTCAAAAATAGATTGTATGAGACTATGTTGATATCATCAAAATAAAATTTTATATGAAATTTGATTAATTACAGAATTGCCATTATAGGAGCATGATAGTTCAAATGGCAAAGTGACTCTGATGACACATCACACATGTAGCGGGTACAAATTTTCACTACTTAATAAAAAAAAATTTATTAATTATTATTTAGCTGGCACATAATATATGAAGATATATATTTTGCATGTGATTACTTTATACTTCGCTGTTTGTTTTGCCTGACGAAAAATTTATAGAAATAGTGTAAATGATTTGACATATTTAAAGAGCATTGTAAAACTGATAATCAAGGATATATTACTATTGATTACATGTAAATACTCACGTCTTCCCAATTTTCTTCGCACTGCACATGAGTCGGTGCTGTAACTTCAACTTGAGGACGGTGATCATTGTCAATGACATACATCTGCGCGTCTAGCATTTCACGTTTGGGGCACACCGATATGTGGTACTGGAATAATATTAGTATGTAAAGCCAAACTGTTACAAGTTTATATTTCAGTTAATTTTGCTATCTCCTAACATCTAATTCTACGTCATTTACGACGTGTGTGGTATCAAACGGGCAGGTCATTTTGTTGCAATTAGGGTGCTGTTTACGACACTTCTGAAGGTGGATGTGCATTCGGTAATGCTCTACTTGATGTGCTTTATTGTATGGACAGGTTGTCATCTGATGTGGTGCGGGGGCCGCCATACCTAGAATCGGAATATACTTGGTTAGCAAAAAGGTTTTATGCAATCTTTGTTAGCCTTATTTAAGAGTGCCATAGTGTTTAACTTTTTAATAGGCTGAATTAGTGAGAACGTGTTTGGAGATATTCAATCACAATTCTAGATAGTTTTCATGAATATATCTATGAAATAAAGAGATTGTTGTATTTCTATTAATATTTAGACACATCATCGAGATGAATATAATTAAATGAAATTAATAGTAGTCTGGGTTGTTCATTTGAACTCTTATAATTTAAATATCAACTTTTTGC
This sequence comes from Danaus plexippus, assembly GCF_018135715.1. Classification (NCBI taxonomy): domain Eukaryota; kingdom Metazoa; phylum Arthropoda; class Insecta; order Lepidoptera; family Nymphalidae; genus Danaus; species Danaus plexippus. The sequence goes on from NC_083558.1 coordinate 1,828,714, forward strand.
AAAATAATTGAGATGTACTTGTATCTTTTTATTAACGGTATGTATGGTATCGCATTACTCAAGTGGTATCGCAACTGAAATAATAATCAGTTTTACTTACTTGAATGTATACTTCACTGTAATATTTATTTGTTAATAATATTAAACAATTAAGTGTGTAGAAATATTTTATATTTTGTCTTGACGTCAAAACTCAAACATAAATTCATTTTTCCCCCCAAAGGCATGACATTGAGAAAATGTTTTGCTTAAATGTGACATAACTAAAAGGCACGAATCAAAAATGAAATAGGAAATAATTATTATAAAAAATATAGATTGGAAAATATCAAACACGTAATTTGAACAGTTATTTATAAATCATTTATAATGTAATATCAAATATTCCATAAATGCAGAGTGAATGAAACCATAGCTTAATTTAAAAAAAAATCAAATGGAGGGACTTATAAAATGTCATTACAACTAACAAACTTTTCAAATGATGAAAAGTTTGTATTTATTTGTTAATTAGATATGCTTTTTGTTTGTTATTATTTTTGAAGAGTCTATGTTTTCTTTTTTCTGCTTCGTATAGATTAATTTACGAATATAAATATCTGTTATCCAGAATTTAAAAGTTTTATATTTCTACGATGGAAGAAGTATTTAAAGATCCGGTGCCATTCTCAAAGGGAGTAAGACTACAGTCAGTAATACGAAACAATTAAATGGAAAATAATGTTTTATACAACAAAGGCTTATTATAAAAACGTGAATTTTCTTCAGGGATCTCATTAATGGAGAGTCAGAGTTCCACATCGACCTGGATTTTAAGAAAACTCAAATGGGTTTGATGGGGGCCTGTGACGACGACTTGTTCCCAGATATGGAGGAGAATGATAAGTACATAAATTTGTTATATAACTATCATTTATCAGCCATTATAGGGACACTTGGACATATTTAATTTATGCTATCTTGGACATAAAATTGTTCATGTGATTGTTTTAAAAATATATGGACGCAATCAGCTTATGCGAGTTCAGCTTCTAGATGTCAGGCCTAAAATATATATTTCTTACACCTATGCAATATATAAAAATATTACATTGATTCATGTGAAACTGATTATCAGATATTTTTGTAACTCAAACAAATATCGTATATATTCAAACTACAGATAAAAAATTTAATGTATTCAACAGAAATAATGCAGTCTGTGGATCAAGCAGTTTTTTTAATGTTATTAAGTGTGCAAGAATCTTTTACTATGGAAATGTATAATTAATAATTTTTATCCTAAATGTTCCTGAAGCTATCGAAATTGTTTAAATTCATATAAAGAATTATATTAAAAATTATGTATATTAACTTAAGGATCGAGTTGTATGTGACGGTTATTTTTTATTTCTCTTACTCATCAGCGATACAGATGACATGAAACTATTGGAGGATTCTATGGAGGCTGTGGTTCTGTCGTGCCCCGAATATCGCAGCTTTGACGATTTAGCATCTAAAATGATTGACTGTGTGCCCAGCGGTGATGTAAAGATGTTGATTATTGAAGAAGGTAAACATTTATTTAATACAAGCCACTATATAGCTACCTATTGTTGCAAGTGGCGCCATCTGAGCCGAACTAATTATAATACACTATAGTCCTTAGAATTATTTTTATGTCTGATTATAATTGATTATAATACTGAATCATTGTAATTTTGTAATGGCAACATTTAAGTATCAACTTGTATTTGAAAGCTACAGGCTTCGGCCATTTTGTAAGACATCACCGGAAGTGTACGGAACTGTACCTGGAACACAATATAAATATGGTGTTTAACCGATATCACATTTATTGGGTCCTTTGGATCTCTCTTTACGATAGACTCACCCGAAACCAATCTACCGGCCCTTTTACACACGACAAACAGATTTCTAGAACATTCTAAAACATCCTCACTTATATTTCTATGTACTTGTATACGAACATTAACAATAGACATGTTCTAGTAATCGTTTGGCTAATAGTTTCGCCACTCGTCACGAGATGGCGCTGTCGCTAAATGTCTATTAAACTGAAATCGAAAAATTTTACAGACTATAACAACCATATCATTAATATTGGTCTGTTTTTTAATCTTATATATCTTATTAGTATAATGTTTTCATTCTTTTAACGCCATCTCGTGACAAGTGGACGAAACTATTAGCTAAACGATAATATATATATATATATTTCTTTGTCAATCATATTATATAAGGTTCTGGATGTCTCATACCCCCGGATGCGGTTGTCACAGTCCACTATGCCGCATACTTTGAAAAGGCCAGAATCCCCTTCGACTCTACACTCACCATGAACAATGGGTTGCCATTGGTAGGTATATAGTTAGATATATGTCTGTCTGTTACAAAAACTAGTAAACCCGTTAAAATAGAATTATTTATCATAGTAATAGTTTTATAGAACATGCAGTATTTTTATACTATTTAAGTCATTCATAATAAAAAAGTTTTTATTTTTATTATAAATGTGGTTCTAGCAAAGAGTCGAATTTTTTTTTTAAATATCTTCGGTGTAAAATTCCTAAAAAACTTTAAACGGCTAAAAAGAAATATGTGTGTGTTTGTCTGTGTATATTATGTATATATATATATATATATGTTCGCCCAATGTATTCTGCAAATCCTTTGGACCTACAATGCATTGCTAGCACGTCAGTACACCATTGTTAGTAGTCCAATATTATATATCAATTTTATAGCATAGTAAATGCATTTAAACGATACATCTCATTCATTATCTGTCTACAATACATTAATATGTGAAATAAGATGAATGTATTACAGAAAATGCAGCTAGGGAAGGGCCGTTTCATACCCGGGTTAGAAATAGGCCTCACATGTGTCCACGGACCGAAGGCCCATTTTCAATTGATGCTGTCTCCTCGGGTGGCGTGGGGCGAGAGGGGAGCCCTGCCTCGTATTAGGCCTGATCGAGCCCTATTTGTTATCCAGCTATATGATGTTACAGACGTCTCGGCCCCAGCAAGGTTAGTTAAGACCATTGTGCTCACAAGCGCCATCTATTGTTGAATAGCTTTTATGTATTAATTTTTCTTTACATTAAGAAAGGTTTTATTGAAATGTAAATTTAGGTAGATAGGTCTTTAATATAAATTTAATGACGATATTTAATCAGTTTCAGAGATTCAGCTTGTTGTGTATACATATATATATAAATATATATAAATATATATTGTGTTTACAAATACAATATATAAAAAATAGGGGTTGGTGGTAGAAAAGCAAAAATTTAGGGTTGTATATATTTTTTGATGCCACATTATAAAAAAAAAAATTCGTTCAAAAATAAAAAAAAAAACAGTTTAAGGGTGAACAACCCTTATCACTAAGGGGTATGCAAAATAGATGTTGGCCGATTCTCAGACCTGCTCAATATGCTCACAAAATTTCACGAGAATCGGTCAAGCCGTTTAGGAGTTTAACCACAAACACCGCGACACGAGAACTTTATATATTAGATATATATATAATAATAATAATAATAATAATAAATGTGTGGCTTTCAGGTTCAACGACCTACCGATGGAGGAACAGAGACGGTTCCAGGTGACAATGGAGACAGTGAAATCAATACATTCCCAGGCCAAGGAGCTGTACTCCAAGAAGAAATACCTAAAGGCCATAAGAAACTACCAGCAATCAGTGTCGATTCTGAACATATCCAACACTCGAGACGAAGAGGAAGAGAATAATGTGAAAGATTTAAAAATTAAAGCCTACATCAACCTCGCTGTCTGTTATTACAAACTCAACAAACCCAAATACGTCCTCAACATGTGCGAAAGCCTAGACTATCTCACAGACACGGACAAACACAGCAAAATACTGTTCTACTACGCCCGAGCTCACGAAATGCTCAACAAATACGACCAAGCCGTGACGTATTACAGAAAAGCACTAAAAATCGAACCGCACAACAAAGAGATAGGCGACGCGTTGACAAATTTAGATAAATACAATAAAAAATCAGCTGTCACAGAGAAAGAAATATGGCGGAATGTGTTCAAAACGGATGTAGATAAGAAGGTACGATATAGCGTTGATCGAGATTTTCAAAATGGCGTCCTTGACATGTGTCAAGAATTGGCGGGAAAGGTTGAGTACTCGAGGTTTGATTTACCAAGCGGCTTGACGAAGGATGAGCTCGAATGTATCAAGGACTTATGTTCAAAATTCGAAGGACTGGTTGTCATGGAAACCGGAGAGGGCAAGAAAAAAAACGTGTCCATTGTAAAGAGGTTGTCGAGTTGAGGTTTTAATTTGTATTAGAGGTTTAAAAAGTGAATATATTTTTATTTTGATTAAATGTATTCTATTAAATTTTTGTTTATTTTGATTCTTATCGAAATCAGGACCTTAATTTTAAAGAAATTAGTTAAGGATTACGTAACTTTCTTCCTTCAATATTAGCGAACGATTTAACCTTAACACATATAACGAAGTTAGAACCACTACATTGTTTTAAAAAGAGTGACGTCAGCGTAACTGACGTCATCAATGCCTTGGTCTTCTTGGCTTCTTAGGATATTGAACATAACCTCATAAACAGTTTGACAAATCTTTTATTTCGGAGAAGTGTGATCGCTGTAACAGCCAACAGCTCGAGCGACCCTGTTTTTAATTTTACCATCCCCTCTATTTATATCAACTGACACTCATTGCTGTGACTGCACTTGCACAGGTTATGCGGGTAGCACCTAATAATTTCAACTACCCTCAATTATCGTTTATACAAACAATAGGAATTGCGCCAATATGTACGAGTCAAAGAAATAATTAATTTAAGTACGGAATAATTTGGTCGTATTGAAAACATTTATTCAGTGATGGTTATATAAATATACTTAACTTTAATTCAATAGGATTAATACAATATTTAAGTTACTTGTGAGAGCTTAACACTCGCATTTATTTTGTTTATTTTTAAACAAATTATGAAAAATTTAAAAGTATGAACATCTATTAAAGTATTAGTTATGTTATTTTTGTCCTGTATTTGCTGTTTTTGGCCGGCAGCGTATATATCTATTTGGCAACGTCTTCCAGCATCTCAACTCACAAAAATGAAACTAGTATTATTCGGATTTACTACGCGGATTTTATTATTTAAAAACTACCTCCTCGTCTGCCCGTGATCACGATTGCTGCAAAGTAACCGAAACGTCGGGATTATGTAGTTTTTAAATAATAAAATCCGCGTAGTAAATCCGAATAATACTAGTTTCATTTAAATGAATACTCGCGAAAATCTTAGATCTCAACTCACAAAACTTGTGTTGTAATATACTAAATATAAAATAATTTTATTGAATAGTAATTTAAATAGAAACAAAGAGAAGAAATTTTAATATAAATAATTATAGTTATAAAATATTAACTTGTGTAATATAATTTACAGTGAATAACGGAACGTAAATGTCAAGTGACATATACAAATGACGTGTTATTAGGTTTCCCAACCAGATATTTTAAAACGTCCGCAGAAATTGAATAAAATTTTATCGATAACATCGATTCGATAAGCTATTTTATCGTGTGTCCACGTATCACTTATACAACACATTAATTTTACACACCTTCGCGGTGTTTAAAACAATATTTGAAACGGTAAGTCAGAAATACGAGTGGAACGTAAGTTAAGTTGTGTTTAAAAGTTAGTTTTAAGTGATTTTGTGAATTGTGATAAACGTTTTCAGAAAATGATACGTTTATTGATATTACTGGCGGTGCTACAGTGCACAATATCGCAGCAGTATCAGCAGAAAGTAGCCCCGGGAGTACCGCCACAGAATTATCAGGTAACTTGTTATAATATAACAATTAATATTATAATTTTATTCCAAATAACCGGACTCTAGAAGACCGCGGCGAGATCAAAATAGAATCAGTCTATATAAAAAAAATATTTTTTGTTACATACGAAAACAATTTAAATTTTTGTGTTATAAATATATGTTATAAAATAAAAATTATGTTTGATAAATTAATGAATTACATGAATTTTCGATTAACACATAATATATTATATCATTTATATTGAATTCCTTAACACTTTCTCTTTCTCAACGAAAAGTGAAAGCTTTTTTGGCCATATTGCTATATTAGTATATGTTTTATACATAATATTGCCATATATTAAAATAACCTCAATTCATAGGACTATGAAAATTGAGAGTAAGAATTTTCCTTAATATACATATATATATTGTTGTTACGACTCAATGTGGTTGGATTGTTCAGCTTATCGCGTGATGTCAGTATCGGACTGTGTTTTTTTGATAAATATACCTAAAATTTGGGTAAATACCTAATAATATCGCACACATGATGGTCATTCGACAATCTTTGTATGGAATACTGCCTAATAATGTGTATTACATATAACTTTACCATATATATATATGTGTGTTACTATAAAACTCGGACTGCGGTAAACCCCAAAATTTTCCCGTAAAACCTATGTTTCATCAATTCGTGATGGTAAATGTCCGATATATATGGCTGGGTTAGGTAAATTGGAGAAAATAATTAAGGACATTTCGTTGTGGTATTCATACTACCAACACATAGCTGACAGCACTGGAACTTATAACTTAAAAAAAAAACATCCTCTTTTCCACATTTACAAACGCATGTCGGTAAATCCTGGGTTTTACTGGAAAATCCTAACATTATATATATATATATAATCTTTATACTATTACAATATCGAGCTATGACAAGTTCCGTCTCCAAATTTGCATTAATTACAAACACTGTAATATATATATATATATTTTTTTTTAATTTTTATTAAAACATTGTACGAGTAATTATATTATTGAAAGAATATTAAACACGTGCATTTTTTAATATCTAAGCATAATATAGATAGTTTTTAGCTAGTACCTGTAATTTTCTGACGGCTCAGAAGCTGTCACATAGGAGCGTAAATTTTGTGACGTCATCGTACTAATTCCTGTGTAAATATTCCGATCTTATTTGCGACGGAGGGACGCGACACCGTTGTTCTTCTATAATAATAAAGATTTTTTTAACTTAATTCGCTTAAAATGTCTCAGAACAACGCTTTAGTCTGTGATTTGTATTTTAAAGATGCTCTGTTTTCTTTGTTGATGTATCGTTAAATTTTTTTTTTACTTCCGTAACATAACCCTCATTTACTCCATCGGTTAAAGCACCTGCAATAATTTTCTCAGCCTAATTTTAAACCGCACTTGTTAAATTTTTAATCTCAGTCGTTCCTTTTTTTTTAAATTCAGATCTTTAACTAAAGGGAAAATCTGATACAGCGGTATATTTTATGTGGCTTATGTATTTTGAATTGACTCGTCTGAGTACTCGAGAATAACTAAACTTATAACTTGTAATATACTTGTATTAGACGTAAAGTCGGGATTACGTGCCAGTACGTAGACATTGCAAGTACGTCGATTTTAGATAGGATATGTGACTGTGCTAGACAGAACCACAACCAGTCGTCGTGGTGAGTCCCCTTTCGCAAGAGGTTACTCCTTTAAGGTTAAGTTTGATTAAGCAAATTTCAAAGAACACTTACGTATCTTGAACAAGGGCGAAACAAGAAAATTTTCAAACAAACGACCCGTCTTAATGTCGCGGGCAGCGCTCGATGACGTCATACTTTCATACGCAAATGGCGCGGCGTAGAGTTTTGCAAACTTGCGATTGTATACTAAAATTAAATTTTCTTAATAACTAAATTTAATTAATTAAAACATGTTTATTTGTAAAAGAGTTTTTTTTGCAGGATGTGCTTTTAATAAAAATTAGATTGATAGTTTAGCTTTCCTTACGAGTTCGCACTTCGCATCGTCAAATAAAACAGACAGTTGCCAGTTAATTCACACATCACCGTTGATACTGTCAGTTTGAACGTATATGAATGGAATACTAAATTTTCTGAGTTTAAATTAGTTAATATTTTCGGATGTACTACGCGTGTTTTGATCTACATACTCCCGACGTTTCGGTAACTTAGCAGCGTCCGTGATCACGGGCAGACGAGATGAGAGATCTAATTTCTACTTTTAGTTGGCAAGGCGAACTGGTGGTTAAGTTACGGGTTTGAGCCCGTGGCCTCTCTAGGTTAAACAATTGACCTATCCTGCTCTGATAGTTTGGGAGTCCTAAGCGTGGAAAGTCGAATGTTTTGCTTATATACCGTTAAGATAAGAAAAATATTATTTAAATTACCAATGACATTTCGTTTGTCACAATAAAAACCGTTGCATCGCTCGTCTTCACGATGTTCCATAATTAAAAAATTAAAAAAAAAAAAAAATAAGAATAAGTTACGTCTTGATTGAGCAATACACTCATAATATGGCATTTCGTAATTAAATATAAAATTACAATAATTTAATTTAAAACTAATTTACTATGTGTATTATGATATTTTTATTGATGGGGTTTTTGTGAGAAATTTTGGCTGTATGACGTCATAGTTATAACACGAGCACACATAGTTATCTCGTTAGACGGAAAATAAAGTATCTTCTGCTAATTCTACTCTTATTGTCTTTTGAAAATGAATATCTCAATACGTTTACCACAAGTTCGAAACGTCAAACTGAATAGTTTTCAGTCAGACATTCTTAAAACTACCCACGTGATAGTATCATGAATGAAACTGTTTGCTGTATATAGAAATATATATATATATATATTTCTTTTCCAGAACTATCAACAGCCTCCGCCTCCTCCACCCCCGCAACAGAACTACCAACAAGTAAGTTAATTTAGAACTCACCGTTCTTTAAGTCGGTTAAAAATGTCCCGTATGTATATATTTAAAAACGAATAACACCAATCTTCAACATTGTAATTTTGCAACCTCCCTTCCGCTAGTCATGTTAAAAAAAACTAACTACCCTCAAATAATTTGACATGATAATTCCTTTAAAACATATTTGTGCCATTACTAGTACTTTGTACTGTATTTTATCTTCAAAAGGTTTCAATAATGTCTCGGAAATATATGTATATATTAATGAATGAAAAATATAAAACATGTTCTTAAACAAATTACGCTAAATATCAATTTTAACGCTCATTTATTCGATTGTATATTCTCTTTATAGCAACAACAGTTCCAACAGCCGCCCCCACAACAATACCAACAACAGCCACCGCCTCCTCAACAACAGTTCCAACAAGTCCCTGTACAACAACAGGCTCATGGCCACGGGCACGGTAAGAATAAAGTTGTGACGACAGGTGGCATTAGTTGTCATACCACTAAATATAAATTACTTCACTACGTCGCCGATAGATAGCGCTGATTTGAATAAGAAATAATATTACTTGGTACCAACAGATGGCGCTAACAGGAATATTTTGATCGATCTCATATTTCGTCATAGTCACAAGAAAGGATACTTTAGAATGTTTTTTATATTAATTGTTTTATATTAAGCAAAATCGGACCTTGTTCGTATACAGTCAGGGTATAATATAATTATCACTTACCAAGTAAGTACATTTATATACATATATCGTATTTATTTTTCCAGATCCTCAACTATTGAACGCAGCTAACATCGCACATGAGAGAGAGTGAGTGGAATAATTACAAAGAAAGCAAAATAACTAAGAAAATTCCCTATAAATTTTCTCAATATTTTATCTAAAGTTCCATAATGTTATTTTATTTAGACATAGTGCTAGTTAAATTAAACAGATATGTAATTTTATTAATCCAAGCTATAGTACCGTTGTCTGATATATGTGGTATAGTTATATATTGTGTATGGACATATTTTATTAAGATCGAAGGCCATTTTCATGATACACACACATACACACACACACAGACACACACACACACTCACTCAATATCTTATACGTGGCATTACTCCAACATACCAAATTATACTGAATTGCACCAATTTTTTAACCACTCGTGTAAAAGCTAGCGCGTTTTAAATGATCACTCGCGGTTGACACCACTCAGCCACATCCAAGAGCACCTGGACGTGCCGATAGACGTGTCCAAGATGTCGGAGCAAGAGCTGCAGTTCCACTACTTCAAGATGCACGACGCCGACAACAACAACAAGCTGGACGGCTGCGAGCTCATCAAGTCGCTCATCCACTGGCACGGTGAGTACGCTGGCGGCTGCTTGATCAGACATTCCGATTTAATGATACTAAATTATTAAAAAAATAACCTATTTTTTACGTTTCATTCGTTTTTTAAGGTGATTTTTTGTTTATATCGTGTTTGCTTCTCCCTGTCGGTTGAACTTATATGTTGCGTGTGTCCGGGGCTTGGCATATCATTTTGCATGCATATGAATATTTAAACTACTCAAGATGTATTTAAAAAGCTCACTGTATACTTGCTCCTGTTCGCGACTTTTGTCGTTATCTTCTGTATTGTGTCTGTTTATTTAGCACACGTGACTTATTTATAATACATGTATTGAATTAATATAACACATTTGTGAAACTATAATCAGCGCCATCTATCGTCTGTTTCACGTTACTACATACAATACAACTGTTATGATTTGTAGTCCAATAAAATATTTTAGGCAGGAATAAATTGTCTCTTTTACGTTATTCTGATGTCCGAGCAACATTATAGGGAAATTTCATTAAAATAGGTTCAGTATATTTTAGAGGAAATATCAACAGACGTATATAATGACGATGTGAGTAGGATTACATGATTACATAATGATATAGCTCATGATGACTTCCTTAGAGCAAGGCCATAAACAGGAACAGCAGCCAGGAGTGCCGCCAGTCGGTGAGAAGATCTTCAAGGACGATGAGCTCATAAATCTCATAGATCCGATACTGTCAACCGATGACCACAACCAGGACGGTTACATAGATTACCCGGAATTCATCAGAGCCCAGCAGAAGAACGCTAACAAGGACGGAAAATAATGGCGACACTATTCTATTGTCAGTACGATCTGAATGGCAACACTGATAAAGAGATTCTTAATACTTCTAGTAATGACTCAATGAAGATTTATAATGGGAAGAACATCTAAACAGCAAACTACCCTTAACCAGGGGTTAAGGCGCGAATAGTACTCCTATATAATATTTACATACACGTTTTCCCTAAATTATATTTCTATACAGCGGTCCTCATTTTCTAACATTCCACTAGTGTTGCCAGCACAAAAGTTGTATATATTTTTCTACGAAGTGCTTCCACAACATCAATTTTTTTTTTTTATAACGATCTGTAAAATCTCGAATTAAATAAATCCTTCTCCGTCCGGGATTTTATTTAATATAATTAATTTATTTATAAAAAATATCTAATTATACAATATACTCATTATCTCAATGCGAATTCGCTTCTGGGTTAACAGATTTGAAGTTTGTCACAAACGTGGGTAGTCTCAAATAAAACGAAGCTATTGCTGTCCCTTTCTGTCTTAAGTAATTTTATATACCTATCTCACATTACTTCAAATCTGTAAAATGCTGTCCTCATTATGCAACCATCTCTTTCTACTGGATATTTTTATAGTTTTATTCAAATATAGCTCCACAGCGTATAGAGATAAGATTCGTTTTACAATAACCTAATATTCTTTCCTTGATCTAGAAAGACATGATTGCGATTTTGTGAGAAGCTCGATATGGGTTTATATTTTTGTATGTATTTTATTGGGTTGTGTCTGTCTGTGAGTTGTTGAATAAATTTTGTACGGAATGTGTTTGTTTTATTTGGCATATAAATGGCTTTATACGAAATTACTTACTCAAATTGCAATAATAATAATGAGGTAATAAAGTTTTTTAAGTGTATATTTTCTGACTACCTTCATATAAAAGCGAGGGTAGATGCTCATTTCAATCAATTCACTAATGACGCGAGAGCTCAGTAACCGCTGTGACGTAACATCACTAGCAACAGATATGGTTTTTGCTTGTTTAAAGTAATCTTTGGAGTCCGCAAAGTGAGGACCTCTTTTATTCGGTTATTTGTAATCAAGCGGTTATTCCCCCAATAATCAACACAAAATAACGATTACTGATGAAAAACAAGACAAAATACTCTCATGAAAGAGCTTTTTATTTGCTTTTATTTAGTGTAAGTCTTGATGTGAGAAACTACCTACATAACTGACACGTAGGTTATATGTTACTGTAGTTCTTCCGTGCAGTGGATTTTCTTATTTTGTGCCGTACCAAAAAATATCCCATAAAAAATGGGAATATCGAGAATAGCAACCCATGTTATCACTGGGGTGAGTATTGTTTTGTTGTTTCTATGTATGCGAACACGCAGTGTTGACAGTTAGTCACTCGTAACACCGAGTGTTTCCGAGGACAATGTAGTATTAAAGTAGGTTTTAGATGAGAAACTCGGGGTAAGCTACCGCGATAATTCATCCTTGTTTACTGCGAACAAGTTAGGAAGCAGATAATGATGATAGATTAATATATTTTTTATAAATAACGCCATATTGCAGCTGCCATATTATCTTTTTAAAGTATTTTAATCTGAAACGTTATCACTAGATGGCGTTGCACTCAAAAGCTATTCTGCAATGTTTGACTTAATACATATGACAGTTAACAATTTTATATTTTTAAGTCACAGAGCTGAGACAGTTTTAAATATACAGAATATGTACCCGCAGCTTTGCTTACCCGATAACGTATAATCTGCAAGGTGCCTCTCAATACGTATAGTTTATCAACTAATTATATAATCATATTAATTTTTCACAAAAGTTTTTATATAATATTTTAATTTTTATTCTAATTTATATGCCTTCAAAAACATTATATACATACATATACATATACATGATTTTAGATCAGATTGATGAAAACCACGAAGTTTACACTGACGATCAAATAGAGGCTGTGTTAGACGAAGCTCTGAATTACACAGACTTAAACAAAGACGGCTACGTCGACTACCACGAGTACAGGATTAATTTGGAGAAGGGGAAATTGAAAAGGAGCGGACGAAAAAACTAAACGTTTATACTACGCCCACGTTTAACTTATGCCCAGATTCTATAATTCTTAAAAACGTTATATTTTTAATGTTTCACTTGTTCTCGAAACAGTTCATTGATTTTCTTCATCGGATGAATGTAATGTGCAGTTAACAGATTTTGTGAAAAAAAAACCATCTGTCAACTGTCAAAGTGAACGTCAGTTTTGACAGCAGTAATAGTAATGTGGAAGACTCGCTATTTTTTTATACAAACCGGGCATAAGTGCATTAATAACGAATTTAATCAATTTCATTGTATTTAATTAAATCAATTATTCAATAAATGATCTTGTTTTATTTCTTTTTAACTAAACATTGCGGTTTGCTGTTGTTACGTTCTTAATAATAAAAAAGTGTTTTGTTTGATCCCATATCAAATAACCTTGGATGGATGTAAGTTTAAAATATTTATTTGATATAAAAATGAGAAAGTATTGTTTGTAATTTTGTGTTACTTTTCAGACGATGACGGTGAAAAGCACGAGTCTCCAGTCCAATACACAGATAAAGATCTCTCGGAAATAGTTGAAGGCGCTTTAAAACAGGCGGATCGGAACAATGACGGATACATAGACTATGTCGAGTACAGATCCGTCACGGCATAGACTATAAAGAAATTAAGTGACAGCGCCTGTCAAAATCTATAAATCCAAACTTATTTAAAAAAAAAAAAAATGTTGCCAAAGCAATAAAAAAATAACGATGATTATTGCTATGAGATATGACATAAAATATATTTTATATTATCTATACGAGACATTTGTTTCACACAAAATTTGTTTATTTTTATACATTTATATTATATTGTTGAACGTCTTAGTGTCTAGTCAAAATGGGAATAAAACTATATAATAAAAAAACACACTTTTATTTTATTCTACAAATGTCTTAGAAATTTAAATAAGACAACTAATTTTTGTAACACAGCTATATATTCAATTAATGTTAGACCGAATGCTGTTCTCGCTGAATCGTTTTATAAATAAAATACGAGGGTAGGTGTAAAAATTGTCTTGAATTTGAAACAGTTGGGAAATATTACTACTATGAACAGTGAAAACTTTTAAAAAATCACAGACGTATCTTCCGAATAAATCTATTAATACTAATTCGGCAGCGGTTATAATACAGTTTTCTGAATAGAAATATATAATATTTAATTATTTACGTCTACCCTCCACATATGTCGGCTCAACATTATTTTCCTCACTGGTTAAATAAATCTTCACTCTTAATACAAATTATAGCCAAAAACTAATACAATCTATAGTTATCATTAATTTGTGATGTTTATATAACTTTCTACCAGTCCAATGGGTTCTGCATGGCGTCCCTCAGTGGTATACTGTTCTTGCTGTAGAACTGAGAGAACCATGTTCTGAAAGCGCGTATCGTTTTGTCCGATTTGACGTAAGTAGGTGAATTGACGTATCTCTTGCTGTTCCATATCGCAACGTCGCGTTGAAACTGAAAAAGATATTAAAGAATTAACATAAAAATTAATTTATATAGAGAAGCGAGCGGAACGCTATACTGTGGAGTCAGGTCAGTCGTCCACGGAGATGATCTCGTCAACCGAAAGTTAGATCGAGTCGAGGTTCTTATGTTTGTTAGACCAGTCACCTGGGGTGGTTTTTGTTAAAAAAATAATTAATATACCAAAATTAATTTTAATTATTTTTTTTTCCGAGGGAAGTGAGAAAAAATAAAGTTAGATCTATTAACAAACCGACTATTTGCACACGCAACGTATGCATAAGGAAATAAATAAGGTACATGATCTGATAAAGTCCTTAATAATATACGGCTCTATATTTATTGTTACTGATAGCCCAGGTTAAGATCCGAATTCCTGTGTGAGAAATAAGTTTTGCCGTCCGTCTATCACCTTCAGAGTTTATTAGGTTCATCCATGAAAGACAAACCTGGTAGGCTTCCAAAACGACTAGTGCAGCGCCCAGCGGCGCGTTCAACGTGGGGGTGTACACGCGATGTATCACGCGCTGCAACAGAGGTCCGAGCGGCGTCACTGACTGAAGAACAACCATGGGGCCCAGAGGAGAGGTGAACATAAGACGGACGTGCGCTGGACCTATCTGGAGATAATAGCTCTGATTAAGTGGGGTGGTAGCACGAAGGAGATTTCTTTTAAAGTATTCGTAATATGCTATAAGTATTTGATTATATATAAACTTTTTTAAAATTATGTCAGATGATGTAAACATCAGGCGCACATGAGATGGCCTATCTGGAGATAAAAGTTCTGATTAAGGAGGCTGGAAGAGTTATTCTAAAGTAATATTAATCTGCCATAAGTGTTTTATTACACAGACATAACTTTTTGTGACATATGTCAGACGTCAAACGTTTTTGGTGACTTTGAATATATTTTATTTCATTTCCTCCGATATCATTTATAATTTATATGATATATATATTTATAATAATTTTAAAAACATATCTGATTATGAAGTCTCTCATTTGTACATCCCTCTTTACACAGTTCAGTATAATATTCACACGTGGCATTGGCGAAATGTATAAGGATGCCAATAAATAAAAGAAAGAGGGGGAGAGAGCGAGAGAGAGGGAGAGAGAGAGAGAGGGAAGTATTAAATATCTCCATAGAACTTCAGACAAAAATATTTCTTCAGCTGATATGTAGTGAAGAATATCATTCAGTGATTATAATAAAAGTTCCTAAAAATATTTTCTATATAATGTTATGAGATCTAAGATTTTCGCGAGTATTCATTTAAATGAAACTAGTGTTATTCGGATTTACTACGCGGATTTTATTATTTAAGAACTACATAATCCCGACGTTTCGGTTACTTTGCAGCAAACGTGATCACGGGCAGACGAGGTGTGGCACACCTCCGAATAATACTAGTTTCATTTCTATATAATGTTTTGTGGTCACTGGTCATGCATGTTTGTGTCTATTGTCGTAGCGTCTTATCCACATTATGACTGTGACGTTAACCTTATCGTATATCCAAATTTCATCCAACTGCTTGTGATTTACTTAGATCACAGACCAGTATTGCCAGTAGTTTAATTCACCCGAATTCTTTGGATGAACTCTCACTCTTCCCCGACTTGGTATAACCTACTTTACTTCTTAAATTCTTTCGATCGCTGTTATGAATCCTTAGAAACTCGCCAATGGCTGTCCGTTGGAATACAAGAATAAAAAATCTTATCAGTCGATCTAAAAATATCTTTAGAATCACCTGTGTCACAGTGACATCTATCGGGAAGATGTCTAATTTCATGATGAGGTATTTTTGAGTTATTTTCATAGAGGCGGTGTGGTCGTCACCCTTCAACCATTCAGCGTTCCAAGTGTGGTAGCCTATTATATAATATTACACAGGTTAATAGTTACAAATATGACGATTTACATTACTTGGAATTCAGATTAATTTTGAAAATAATGTATTGTTGCTCTTGTGAGTCCTTTGAGCTGTTTGCAGGTTCGAGTCCTGCTCGTGTCTGTAAATTATCCTTCATATTTTCTAAATTATAATAAAAAATGTAATACCAATAAAATGATTGAGGAATGGATATTTAAACCCGACGTCACTCAGCATGGAGACTGTGTGCACCGCGTTCAGGTGAGCAACATCCGCACCGTTCTCGGGTATTTCCTGTTGAATTTTATTAAATTTATATATTGTTACTAAGTTGTGAAAAGATATATAAGTGTAAAAAAAAATAATACTAAATGTAAAATGTCCATGACGTAGAAAAAAAATTATTTGACCAATTAAGTTACTTTCATCACCTCTGGGACTACATTACAGTAAATTTTTTTGGTCTTTACTAATTTTACGCTATAAACATCAAAACATGAGACATAACTATTGTTTACAACACTTGTCAAACTTTCAACTCACAGTTAACAGTCTACAACAAACATCTAACCTGCAAGTGAGCGTTAACTATGAACTCGTTCCGTCCCCTGTATCCCCACGTGTCTATTTCCGGGATTCTGTCCACCGTCCATAGAGGCTCCCGACCTTCGACATCATACCACACCCACACCGCCCCATCAATTTCCATCGCGTGGTGGGTCTTGATGGATATGCCTTTTGGTACTGCAAAATACATGGGTACAATTACACTGTCATCTATTAGAGGTTTTAAACATGTTTTAAGTTTTAAATAAGCTAATATCAAAAATACTTTGACGTACAAAATATTAAATCTTTCATTTTAAATCGAACTGCTCTGTATCGTAGGAGTCGAAGGTAAACACTAGTCAAATAAATAATTATAATTATAATATCGAAAAAGACTAGTTCATAAACTTACCCGCCTCAACGTTAGGTATGCTCACGCAATCTCCATTCTCCCCAAACCTCCACTGGTGGAAAGGACACTCTATGCAATTACCACAGACGGTTCCACCCACGGCTAAATTCGCACCCAAGTGGGGACAATAGGCGTCCACTATCCTGGCAACACCGTCCTCCCCTCGGTATACGCAGAAGTTAAGACCTAGAAAATACTTAACGTAGAAAAAGTCCAAATAGATCATCTGTATTGTAAAAGGACTCAGTAGTTAGTGGGCTTAGTAATAACATTTATTTTATCCGACTTTAAAAATGGATGAAGATTTTAATTGAATTACATACAAAAAAGTACAATTAAATTTACATAATATTAAAGTAGCTATTAGGTTGGACAAGACGGAGTTGACGAGCAATTCCTAGTTATGTTAACTTATAAAAATATACTTATATAAAAATAATTCACAGTGAGAAATTGTATTAATACATTATAAAGGAATCACTTATATTAATAGAATATTTTTTCGAAAATTCAAGAAAGTCTCACCCATAGCATCCACGGGTATTACGGACCCGACCTTCAAGTCCCGACTCTCAACCAGAGCGAACCATCCATTAGGGTAGGGCGGGGGCAGTTTATCCCCCAAACGTCTTGTATTCTGAGCTCTCAGGATGTGCAGGGGTCTATCTGACCCCTTGGAGAGGTGTTCGTAGCCCACTTCAGATAATTCCTGCGAATAAAATTAAAATATATATATATATATTTATATATTTCGCTTCTGTTCCACATATAATTAATAATAATTACCTTCTTGTATATAACCGGAGAGCAGTAAGATTTGTATATAATTAAACATATTATTATAAGTATCGAGAGAAATATCCCTAAATTGAAATATCTGAAGCCGTAATCTGCTACTGCGTGAAACAGAACGTTCAAAACGTAAAACGGCTCGTGACACGGGTTCGCGTCAAACGTCAATGCGTCATGGGCCGCCATCTTGATTGCATCAGCATTTTAACTGAAATGAAATCATTATTTATATTACTTATACATTAAATTTATTAAATTTCAGTATTTATATACAAGTTTTAAGACCAACATTATTATTATAATATGCAAAAACCAAGGAAAGTCACTCCAAATCGCTATACGATTGTATATAGTTTTTTTTTTTTTTTGATGATGCAGGGAAACTCTTTTTACGAGCCGTCTCACCGGCCTTGGTGGGGCCGGAGAGGATGTGTGAGACTCGACCTGGGCAGGTCCCTACTCACTAAAACCACTGCGAAAGCCATCGGCCGCTATGTTGGTGCACCCCGGATCTGTCAGCGACAGGGCACACCAGCGACTGGCCGGTCCTGGCAAAGACCGGACTTACTCCCTCGGCGATTGTATATAGTTGACCTATCTTCATCTTTGGTGTATTTAACGTCCCAAGCAAAGAGGGTTTTTATAAGTTTAACGTCAATGTGTGTCTGTATGTAACATTGTAGTTCTGAAACGGATTGACTGATTTCGATGCGGTTTTTTTCATTTGAAAGCCAGTTTCCTTGTTATAGTTCTTAGCTGTATCTGATTAGTATAGAGCAAGCGGTGTAAAAAATGTCATCTCTTTTCTAGAATGTGACGTGTTTTTATATAGATTAGTTAACGTTAATTTAATTACAAGAATGAGTTATGGTGTTTCATTAAATTAAACAATTTAAATATCATGTTGTATTCCTTATAATGTAAATCAGACTGTTTCAGATATCAGAGGCGACACATCTATGTATAATTTATAACAAATATATTGTTATGCCACAAACAATGTTTTGGCATAAACGTATTGTAAATTCAAGTTATTTAAATATAAAAGAAGAGAAAAAAAAGGTTATAACTCATGAGGACAAATCTAGATTTAATTTCAAACACATTATAATAATTTAAATACTTACACAACAAGGTAAACATACGAAAAATATTAAATTATTATTAGGAATGGTAATATCATTGATGAACTTTGACATTAATGAAATACCAGTTTTATTAATGTCACAAATATTGTCAATTTCTCTTTTATTTATGTTAATATAAATTATTAATGTGTTTAAAGTAATATATAAGTGACCCGACAGTCAGCGCCATCTGTTGTCTGTGTCACGTTACTTCATGCAATACGACTTTTAACTGTTGATTAGTCCACGTCTGCATTGTCTTATAAGATACGTAGCATTACAAGTTTCTCAATCGTGAATATTCGCAGTTGACTGAGGTTATTGAAAATCCTGTAAAACAAGGGATAAACTTGTATGCTATTCCCATGTATAAACTACACCATTGGAAAGCTTCATCAAAACTTGTTCAGTATATTTAAATGAAAAAATTAATTTATTTTTAATATAAAATTATAGAGCGAATGTGTGTTATTTGAGCGGATTACGTAGGAGGATAATCATGTCTAACATTCAAAACTTACACAAGGAAAATATATTTAAAAGACTATTATAGGACTATATGTTATTATATTTTTCACGACTACCCACTGGATGCTGTTTGTCGGTGCTTTTATGATTGACGATTATACTCAATACTGACAGTATCAAAGTTTTCGTAACTCCTCATATAATTAGTTATTAAATATTAACAAGTAGGTCCAATACTGTATCTATATAAGTTAAGTTAAGATAAAAATAAGTGCAATAGCTTAAGAGAGAGGAGCTTGGACACCCTCTCGGTGCATCCATGGAATGATGAGAGGTTTCGGTTCACCGAGTGAGTTATCGTTCATAACATTAAGTTTGAGACAAAATTATTAGGTCAGGGACATCTAGAAACAGGTGTGATAAAATTTCAAGAAAAAAAATTATAACCTCAGTATAAATTAAGTTAAGACAAGTTATAGCCTCAAATCGGAAATATTCAACGATCACGTATAATAAAATATTATATTTGGAAAGCATTGTTCTCATTACTAAATATTTTATTCCCTACATAGCATAGCAGTGTCCAAATTAACTAACTCATAACCTAACTATTGCTATGATATTTCAGTTTAAACTTACCACGATTTTTTCATTAATTTACCTCCGTTGATACGTGCTAAGGAAACTTGTCTTAACAACATCAAAGGAAAGCACAACGCGTATACATAATGAGATCTAAGACTTTCGCGAGTTTTATTCATTTAAATGAAACTAATATTATACGGATATACTTACTACGCGTGCTTTATTTTTGGTTAAAACTACATACTCCCGACGTTTCGGTTACTTTACAGCAAACGTGATCACGGGCAGACGAGATGTGAATCACACGTCGGGATCATGTAGTTTTAAAATAATAAAATTCGCGTTGTAAATCCGAAAAATATTAGCTTCATTTAAATGCGTATATAATTGACAATATTCTTAATTTTTATGGCATTATAAATTAAATAAATTTTCTTCATCATCATCATCATCAGCCTATCAGAGCCCACTGCTGAGTAAAGGCCTCTTCTCGCATGGAGAAGGTTAGAGCATTAATCACCGCGCCCGCTCAAGACGGGTTGGCGTTTTCAATCTTATAATTTGAAATTATAAGACCAGGTTTCCTCACGACGTTTTCCTTCACCGTCCGTCAGTGGTGTCTAAACACTCTTACTCATAATTTTCTGAATATTATTTATTTATGAACCGATAGTTTTGTTAATAAAATATATGTTTATATTTCTTAATATACATGTTCGTTATTTATTGATGAACTATTATATATTTTTTCGACGTTTTGAAAACTTTGCAGCAGCCGTTGTCACGTTTTACGAGTTTTAGAACTAAAACTAGTGTCTGATTTGTTTCCAGTTAATATTATCTTAAACTAATGTTTAAACTAAAACCCGTAAAACCGTGTTTCAATGAATGTTACGTAAAAATCGTGATGTTTTTTAATGTAAGACAAATAAATCGATTTCAATTCAGGATCGCATAATATCTAAGGCGATATTTATATTGTTAAAAAAAAAAATTGAATTTATGAATATTTTCTAACAAGATTCAAATTTTTTTTTTTGATTCTTAAGATTATTTTCTTAATAATTTATTTAAAAAACAAATCGTTTTCTTGAAAACGAAATGCAATAAAATTACTTTTATTTAAGATTAAAAAAAAAAAAGATTTTTTTTTTTAAATAATCGAAATACTATACGCGATAGTATAATGTTATCCGGCATTAACGAATGTTAATATACAACAATATATAAGTCAGTCTGTCTGTCTGTTCCGGTCACACTGAACGTACTTATCTTGTTCGTGATTGTTATGTAAAATTGGTATATATATATTATTGTAAAAGCATATATACTAGTATTTTTCAACTAGTATCCTGTCCTTAGGTTGCGTCGAAAAGCTGAGAGTAATTTATTTGGCACAAAATTTTGTATTAATACTCCAAACGCTTCGTATAGCGAGACGACGCAGTGTTCTGTAACGCATACGAGTACAATTTTCGTGTGAAAATCTGTCACATACAAACGTCTATACATATTTCTCTACATATATATATAAATATCAATTGAATTCAAGGCTAAATTCTTTTAAACCTCTTCAAGAATTACGTTACACGTAACAGCGAAAGCTGACACCTCAACAAAATTAATTGTTTACTTATTTAACTATAAACTATATATTGGTAATGGCGTCTGTGTTACGAGGGAATACTGAATGTTAAATAGAGTTATTATAACAAAAGAAAAGGTTAATTTTAATAAGAGTAGAAGCAGTGACTTCCGGAAAGAACTTCGTTACAACTAACATTAATCAAGATATTTTATTTTAGATACACGCGTGTATTGTATTTTATATAAAAAAAAATGTTTTTCGTCTGTCTGTTTGTACGTGTTATAACCTAAACGGCTTCACCGATTTCGATGAAACATCTCACAGGTAATAGTAATATAATTTGTGACAAATAAAAATATTTACGGCGGACGACGTCGGGGTTCAGTTGCTAATGCTCGTTCAAACAAGGTCACGGTGAGTCGTCACTCGATACGTAACGTTCCTAAAAATTAAGTGTAGTTTCCAAGAAATTTTTCCGTCCTACATGTAACAAGACACTGGTGCTGGCTTTTGATGGGTTCGCAAATTGTTGGAAAAATAATAAGCTAGTTCTTTAACGCGACTTCGACCGCGCAACGGAATTAGATTAGAGGAACGTTTAGCGTGGTAAATATAATGTGAACCGACCGTCAGCGCCATCTATCGCGTGTCGCGTTACTTAACATTACAACTGTCATGAAGTGTTCCCGGGAACTACACGGACTGAAGATACATTATATACTATGTGTTATTGTAATGTATGAGATATGTCATTGTAAAGTTTAGTCAGAAAAAATAATTCGTGTTCAGTTAAAGAGCAATAGTCCTTAATATTTCGTATTTATAATGTGATTCGACTTAAATATTATGATTAGATTATATTAAGGGTCTATTGAATTGAGACTGACGAAATTACTTGAGAGTATACAAGAAATATTTTAAAGACATATCGGAGTGTATAAGATAATTTAAATGATACCTATACTAATGTAATAAAATATATATATATACATATATATATAGTATTTATATTATTCGTTAGCTATTTTAATTTAATTGTTATTTGCACGTTTTCTTTTATGTAAACTTTATTACTTAATATATATATATTTTACTCTTCCTTGTTATTTATCTAGAAGATATCGCTCGTTAGCTAAAAGACAGCTAAGATTGTACATTTTTATATATGTGTTATAATAATATTGTCGTTATTATTATTATTTAATAGGGTAAAATCCGCTATTAATGACCTAATATGCTCAGTGGAAAATCGATTTTATATTTTCATATCTGAATCTGTAGGTAAACATATTTCCTTATTAAATTCAGTTATAATTACATTTACCTTATCTTTTATATCACAGAAGATTTCAAAGATTACTTATTGGGTGATGAAAGACGGTGATCTGACTTAAAAAAATAAATTTATTTTTTTTAAACTTCGCAACTGACAGTTTCGCGTTCGTCTAACATAGATAAGGAATTTTGCGAATGAATTTTTTTAAAGCAAAATATTTTGAATAGTATCGAAATTTTTTTTTTATAAAATTTTCTTCTCTTTCTCGAATAACGTTTTTATTTTGGTCTTTGCGCGATTTAATTAATATGCAACTGTTTTTACGTGAAAGACAGACAAGATACCTACAAAAAATACGACATATTATATATTTATTTAGAATTCTAAGACCCTTAGTACGAATTCGCTGTTTACGTTGATACGGAAAGTTTGAGGGTTTGTAATGACAAACCCTCAAACGACAAACCCTGACAAACCCTCAAACTTTCAATACAAATGTGTATGAATATATATTTGTGTCTTTATCAAGATGGCTTCATCATTATTTATGTCAGATATGACAGTGTGAGCGGAGGCTTATATGTGAAACTGGGAACGCCTCGTATTAGTTGTGTTTGAGAATATTTGGTTACTGTATGCAAACGGCATGTTTATCATAAATTTTATGTACGATCTCTCTGGAAGAAATCATAACTCTCAATATTTATGAAAGTATAGATTTTATAAATAAAAAAAAATATTTTATTTTATGAAATTTATATAAATTTAAAGTCTCATAAGTCAGTATTAATTCACGGCTGAATTCAACAACATAGTTTTCTTATGATTGTTAAAATATAAAATTTTTGATCAATTTAAGACCGTCACATATATTAACAGAGTGAAATTGAATTACCTTAACGTGTTGTTTTTGAAAAAGTAGACTAAAAAATTTATAAGAATAAATGAAATAAAATATTTTTGCTTATTTTATTTTTACTTGATTTTAAATAGCGATAAAGTGAATAATGAAAAGATTGATACGTATTTAAAAAGTAAATAATATATATATACATACATAGTTGAAAAAAAATCGTTAATATATCAAAACGTAAGTAATGTTTGCATTAAAAAAAGTACTTTTTCGATTTATTACAATTTAAAATCTGCTCACCGTGACATGAATGTTAGAAAGCACACCACCGTCATGAAACACGACACTCAAATGACTAAGTCAACTCAGTAACTCGACTCCGTACAATTTATTCATGATTTTAAATTATGGGCTCAAAAAAACTGTATTGGGGTAAAACGTTCGATTCGTTTGACAGTACCTTACATACTAGTCACAACACTCAGCCGCGTTCGTTTTTTATTTGCAAGGAATGTCTATAATTTTATTTCCTAATAACATTGTAATAGGTTTTTTTGTCCGTCAAACAAAATGTAAAATAATAATGTTTTTGGAAAGATACTACGCAAAAGACGGGCATTTTTTGTTTTGATATAGCGTTATTCTTCGTTAAAAAAGAAAGAATACTTATAATTACGTTTTTATCAACGTTAATTCTCGTAAAATAAAATTGTATTGTTACTTCTACTATCATTTTTTCTTAATTTTATTTAAACAAAACAAAAGAGCAGACGGTGTATCTGATGGAAGGTAGTCATAGTCGCCCATAAGTACCCGTCTGTAAACATAAGGGATGCTGCGGATGCGCTGCTGTCCTTGATTGTGGATGAGAGCGAGGAAAAGGTGGGAAAAAGAAAAGGGTAATCGGTTCTCACAATTAAAGACTACTTCTCGCCGATCTTCTGTGAGAGGGTGGTAATTCTCCGGTCGAGCCAGCCCATGTTCGAGCTATAGTTACTTGACCACATCTAAGCCGTGCCACCTTAAACCTTATTTCTTAAAATCCGGTAATTTTTATATCCTAAAAAACCTTACTATTGTGTATCACTTCAGCTCTCCGTCTGAATTTCTGAACTCAAATAAAACGTTAACAAAAAAGTCGAAACTAACACTTCTTATTATTTTAATATAAAATTCAAAAAACTATTTTATATTCGTTAATAAAAGCGATTTTTTCCGCATTTTGTATACTAACCAAGTTATTAAATGTACACGTCACTGAACACGTGGCGTTTATAGGAATACTATCTTAAAAGTCTAAGAACTTTTTATAAATTGAACTCATTTTTTACTCCGTTGTTCGTTGTTGGTTTTATTCTATATTTAACTGGCTATTGCTACCTACTTTGTTTGGACACAATAATTTGTTTTAAACAATATATGTGCGAACTAACCGTCAGCGCCATCTATCGTCTGTGTCACGTTACTTCAGACGATACAACTGGTAAGAAGTGTACCCCAAATATACCACATTTATAATATTTTATACGAAAGTAATTTTAAATAATAATAATAAAATAATCAGATAAATAAGACAAATAAATAATTTGCTTGGAAAATATGGATTTTATTATTTTCATCATCAGCCTATCGGAGCCCACTGCTGAGCAAAGGCCTCTACTCACGTAAAGAAAGTTAGAGCATTAATCACCACGCTTGCTCAAGACGAGTTGGTGATTTCAATCTTATAATTTGTAATTATAAGACCAGGTTTCCTCACGATGTTTTCCTTCACCGTCCGTCAGTGGTGTCTGAATACTCTTATAAAGTACATATGACTCGGTAGAGATCACATTGGTACTTGCCAGGTTTAGAACCCGCGCCCTCACGTGTGAGAGGCGGGCCTTTAACCTTCAGGCCTCCACGATTTTTATTATTTTATTAACTTATCAAATCAAAATGTATATATATATATATATATGTCAGTTATTGTATATATATATGATGCTGGCAGTACCTTCCTATTCAGTATTTAATAACTCCAATCCCTACAGTGTCTGTGATCGATTGCTTACAGACTATAAGATATTCATCATTGTTAATTAGTTTATAGTTAAATAATTTGTTGTTAAGAAAAATATTTTTAATGCACATAGATCTTGTAACCGATGTTGATTAAATAAAAAAAATATATGTAAATTATCCTATAAAATATATTGTTTTCTATGATAAAAAAAAAAATCTCAAAGGAAAAGAAATATGCAACGTCCTTCATTAAAATCCCCACTTATTTATCTGGTCTATATTGTTTTGTATTTAATATGGTTTATTTAGCTTATGATTGGGAAGACAATGTTTATTTCAAATTTTTAGTTTAATTATCAAAGACAGACGAAACTTCTGAGCATTCAATGGATCCACCGTGCGGGTGCCGGGTCTATTGCAGGGAGAGGAGCTTCAACAGTGCCTGGGCCTTGCGACCCAGGTGTAGGTTTAAGGGCTTATCTAACGCGTTAAACGCTCACCTCCACCGTCCAAGCTCCTCTCTCTCTACCAAATTTGAAACAAACCTACTAGGCCTGCCTTCGAAGTACGCTTCAAGAATAAATGAATGTTATTTCTGAACATGCCCAAGTCTTTTAGATGTTGTTGAAATAGAGATTGAGCTGTTATTCCTCTCCCTCCAGCTCGAGAGAATTTTCTCCTTTTTCATGATTGATATATTTTAAGTTACAATTTATAATTATCTATTTGCCAGGAGAGACTATTCTCAGCAATGACCTCAGCTTCTCCACGAAACACTTTTATAGTAACCAACGCATTTACCTTTAATAATTTTATTAATTGTGTCGTATCTTTGATCGTCACGAATTTGGGTTGTACCGGGTAAGGTAAAACATTACTAGCTTTTACCCGACATGGTGTTAGCTGGGACTTGACATGCATTACTATTTTCTATTGATTAACTACACTAGTTGTGCCTCGTATCTTGTGGAACTTTCTGCTATAGAAAAATTCTAAATATATATGTATATAATGAGATCTAAGATTTTCATGAGTTTTATTCATTTAGAGGGCACATCTCGTCTGCCCGTGATCACGGTTGCTGGAAAGTAACCGAAACGTCGGGATTATGTAGTTTTTAAAAATAATAAAAATCCGCGTAGTTTATCCGAAAAATATTAGTTTCATTTAAATATATATATATTGGTCTTTCACGCTGATACTGTTGAACGCTTTTTGGCTGATCAACGACTTCTTTATTAAAACATAATTCTGTCATCCGCGACGTGACAAACGGACCTTTATTCGAGAAAACACGATACCTTCAAATACCTCAGTCACCTTGTTTAAACTGGTTGTGACGAAAAAGTTGAAGGGTCAAAGGTTGCGTGGGTTACCATCGTCTGATACAATTGTAGGTTATACGTGATTTTTAATGAGACTAATATTTTAGGATTGTGTCCGCCCGTGATCATCGCTGCGGAGTAACCGAAATGTTGGGAGTATGTGGTTTAAAATAATAAACTACGCGTACTAATACGAACACATTAGTTTCTTTTAAATGTATAATATCGATAGTCTTATATATGATTCTATTCAAAACTGGTTGTTATATAATTATTCAAAGCAAATATCTATTTTAAGAAATTTAAGTACCTTAAGGTACCGAGATCGCCAGTCAAATTGATATTTCCTATATACTAATAAATTCTCTGTACACGTGTAAATATATTTTAAATAATTAAACATAGTTAAACGTATAAATTAACAATTATATTATATTCTCCCTTTTAATTACTACTAAAATTATAACAAAACATATAATGAGCACAATTTTTTTTAAGAGTAATCGCAAAAAGTTTTGAGAATTGACATTGAGAATGTCCGTCTTATATGTCGGTTAAATTTAACTATAATGATAATTTTGTAGTTAATTTCAATGTCATACTAAACTAACAAACGTAATATATAATATATCTGTTAACTGTAATATATTTAATAGAAAAATTATGTTGTTTTTCTCGTTTAAATCATCTCTGTTGCTAGTATGAATTAAATTTACGAACATGCGAACCGATAGTATCACAGTTTGTGGTTAAACGATACTAAGGTAGTATTATTTTTACATATATATAATAATATAATATTTACTGTTCATGAAGGTATTTACGATTAATTTTCAGTAGCTAATTTGATTGTCAGAAATTGAGGTTAAATAATTTATAACCATTTAAGTTACACGCAAAAGTATGTGTTTAATAAAACGGGTCCAAAATTTCTTTACTGAAATTTTGAAAAACAATTTTGTCCTTTACATTTTTGATATAACTATATTCTCGGTCGCCGCGAACTGACCGAATGTAGGGAGTGTGTAGTTTAAAATGATCAAAAAACGTATAGTAATCCAAAAACGATAGTTTTATCTTCTCTATATTGATGTAAATCATTTAAAAGGTCGTTTTACACACATAATCGATATCACTACCTTCATTTTGACGTGAAAATTTATCATTGACAATATACAACACGCTTACTATAAGTTCGCGTTACACTTCATATACACTACATATACGTTAGACGTTTCTCATTCAATAACGCGTTAATACTAAGCAACGTGCGGAGTGAAGTAATCAAAAATTAACGCAACGTATCTATTATCAAACACGTATTAAGGACGTATAAGATATAACTTAGTTATTAAATCTTTTAAAACATACGAAATTTTTCATCTCTAATAAATTAGGTATGAGAACAAATAAAGTAGTGTTATTTTTAAATAACGATAAGTTTTTCAATATATATATATATATATATAAAATTAGATAAATATTCATGTATATATATATATATATATACTGAAAGCATCTGTCTGCGTATAAGTAAAATTGACTGCGTATTGGATAGTCTATGAGATATTTAAAGGATTTTGTCATTAACTATGAGGATAAAGTTCCGAAAAATCACAATTATGACCTAATCGCTATTTAAATATCGCATTTAAAGACATAAAATTTAATATTTATATCGGCTAGACTATGACTTTTATTATATATATATATATATATATATATATATATATATAAATATTCATAAAAAAGATTAACGTTCCATACAGAGATTAAGGTTTGAAGCGTGTAACATAAAAATTAAATTTACATACACGAAGAAATTTTATGTTACTTTATAAATATACACCATTGCTATCATTGAAAACAAAATAATGTATTTACATTGGGAATGAAAAAAAAAACAAGATTTGGTTACTATTGACGTAAGACATGAAATGTATTATACATGGACTCTGCGAGTGGAGACTCGGTATACGGAGAGTGAATACATTTTTCCCCCATACATAAATATAAACATAAATAAATATATACATTACTATATAGACGTCCGGTTCAAAATAAATATAATATGGGAAAATAGTTTGAATTTTTCTTTTTTTCTTGATAAAATATTGTCATACAAATATATATATATGATAATATTGCAAGCCTATACATAAATCGATCTTGATGATTTTTACTTTGAAATGAATCGAAAATAATAATGTTACTACTAGCAAAAAATACACAGATAACCATGATTTTTTGAACCAACTTGTTTAAGTGTGGTTAGTTCAACTAGATGGCAGCACTGAACCTTGTTAGCTCGATCTTAGGACTAAGACTGTGCTTCTGTATGTGTGATCACCCTTCTTCAGAAAAAGTGTTTATACAATGAATTACGTACGCAATACAAATTAACATAACTGTTTTAATTATAACTGAAATACTTTTAATTACACCGCGCTTAACTTTATTAGAATATAGCTCGTTGTTTTTGATTCACGTAAAATTATAATATTATTACTTTTGTCTATAATATTAATGATTTATTATAATATTTTCCCCATTTTCAAAGGTTACATTTTACGTTTGAGGAAAACTGGACATGATTAATAAATTTTTTTTTTTAACTTTAGTAAAAACACGTTAACGCTCTTGGTTAGTCCCATTTTATTGCGTTTATATTTAAATATATATTTTTTAATGTGTAGATAATTAAAATTGTGATTATTTTTTTAGTATCACACGCCTCGTGTCCTTGTACTCACAACTTGAAAGTTATCTTTCAAACATCGGCAATGTCCGTTGTCAGTTACTCCAAATTTAACAAAATGAACTCGTACAAATATATATATATATATTTAAATTAAATATCGAAAAAATATGGAATACATACAAATATATAAAGTAGTGGTTTATTATTTAAATGTTACGAATATTTTAAATAATTTGTTTTCAGTGCCGCAAAATCGTTTGTCTAACATCACTAAGAACAAGTTTCCGGACGTGATATGACATTAATGGTTGAATAAAAATAAACAAGTGCGAGTCGGACTCGCGCATGAAGGGTTCCGTAGCAGCAAGTAGATGACATAATATAAAAGTTATTGCAGTGCGTTGCAAGTTTGATCGATGTTTTATTTAAAAAAAATAACTTGGTTTAACATAGTGTTTGTATGAACGAGAAAGTCGTATATGCGTTTTTTGAAAACGTATTATTTCTTAAAAACTAATAACGATATCTCGTTCGAACTGACTTTCGTTGAAAATTTCCATTGAAATCTACAGCGTATATATTTTTTTTAGTTTTCTCACTCTCTTATTTTGAAAGTCAGGGAGGGGGGGAACACTCATTTTTCCACTTTGGAAGCGTCTATTTTTCAAACAATTGATTTTGACGAAAAATACTTTTAGGAACCTCAATGTCTTTTTTAAAACCCTATCCATAGACACCCATCACGTATAGGTTAGCTGAAAAAAATTTGTGAATCACCTCCATGTATAGAGGGCCTAACTTTAATTTTTAAATTTATTATTTTTTATTCAAAATTCGAATAGCGGTTACCAGAATACATCAATCTACAAAGTTTTAACTATGTAGGCTCAACATTTTCGGACATCAATGGCTGTGACGGACGGACAGACAGACATGTCAAATCTATAAGGGTTCCGTTTTTCGCCATTGGCTACGTAACCCTAATAAAAAGATATGACAAAATAACAACAAAGTTTATAAAAATATGGCATAAAATTCTGAATTTGTTAATCATAAGATGCCTGCTCTTAAAGATGCTCTGAGTGTCTATTTAAATTTTTTTGCGGGTAAAACCTTAAAAATTACGGAGCGAAATTCATGAAAGTCACTTATAACATATGTTTTACTATAAAAGTAATATTAAAACGGACTATAGAGAAGAAAAATTTTTTTTTTGGTTGAAATTTAAATGGTCTATAGTCCACTACTAGAACGACATACTTGAAATAACAATTTTTTTTTTAGTATTTGAAAGATTCTATAAAAAAAAAATATATGTTGACATTTACGTTCAGAAAAAACAAGTTTATATATATTTTTTAAATAAATCTACTTTGAATATACAATAATAAGGATAAATTTTTGACATTCAATGGCAGTATTTTTTAAGAGACTTCAAAAAGGAGGAGGTTTCTATATTCGACCGTATATATGCTATTTTTTTATGTTTGTTCCTGGATAACTTCGTCGTTTACGCATCGATTATGATGATTGTTTTTTATTGGAAAGTAAGTATTTCAAAGGTGGTCCCATTATGAGGAAACCAGGGTCTGATGACGGCAGACCAGAGAAATCGAGGGGCACTTTCAAAAATAATAGTAGTACGTATGTAAATTTTTTCATTAAGTATTTTAAGGCACTACCATTTGATGAAGGTCTGGGGTAGATCTGAAGATGGAGATGAGAGACGGTCGAGGAAACTCTCCAGCGATTAATAGCAGACACTTTGTTGGATTTGTATTGATAAGAACTTTACAGATAGATAGACGGTGACTGTCATTAGGGATCTGTTGACGAAGACGAAGGGAACTCCTTAACGGTTTACAGCAGTTGCCTCGTGTTTGGAATTAATTCATTTATATTGTTGAGAACTTTGCACTATATGGACTATAATGAAGGTCTGCAGTGTATCTGATGATGCACCATCGCTCGGTCTGCCCGTCACTTAAAATCGTGTAATAAAATATTTTTTAACCAAAACAAGAACCGACTTCAAGCAGTGAACTAATACGCAAAAAATATTATTTTTTTTTCGTAAAAATAATGCGTATTTTCATTTAGTTAAATAGAAAATAATATTAAAAAAATATTTTATAATCTTGAAGTTGGTGCCGAGTGTGTCGAGATATAAGATAGCTGTTATCAATCTTTGTCACAACTAATTAAAATATTAGTAGGTTATTATCAGGCAATATCTGGTCAGTGGTGATTTTCAAGACTCGGCGACCACGCACTGACACAATTGCACATATTATATATATATATATATATACAGTACTAATAGACGAATGGTCATTAGCATGATATATGTACATAGCATAAACAGATAAAAAAAGGCCTTTTAATCCATCAATATATAAAAAAATATATACCAAAACCGAAATAAAAGCGAATTTTTATCATCAATAATCCCCGTAAAAATATAATGTTAATTTAGACAAATTAATCGTTACTGAACGCTACCCGAAACGTCAGTAACAAAACTTTATTCCCGCGCTAACTCCATCTCCGTTATGAAAGTTCGAAATGATTTTAAAAATAGAATAGGTATATGTTAATACGTAACGGTTTTGAAAACGAAATTTTCATCAATAAACACTAACTGTAAAACAATGAATTTCTAAGCGTTTTGATTTTCACCGTTACCCACCGTCCGCCATATTGTTTGCGTTCGGATTGTTGTACTGTAACAATAATAAAAATATATATATAATAATAGCAACGATTCTCGCGTTTAAACAATTGAAATAAAATTATGTTTATTTGATGAAAATAATAAAAAAATCGATAAACTATCGGAAAAACTATTCAATATAATCTATTTTCTAGACATATCAATGTTTTTCTTTTTCCTTTTATCGTATAATTTAAAACCCTCTGATAGAATGACATGGAACGATTTCGACATATAAAAGTAATTCACTTCTGATCTGATGAAGTGATTATGAAGGTGTACAAATTAGCAAAGTTATATATATATCATGATATTATAATATTTAATAGATGTGTTTGTTAGATACATTAAGGAAGACAGATAAATGATTACAGTTATAAATAAAGTTGTATAGCTAAGATTTGAATCTTAGTAGTAATTAGATTAGATAGATTAGATCTAAGACATCAAGAGCATCCAGAGCGGTACGAAAGAAAATTAAGAAATCGATGGCGGTAGATGACAAATAACAGGAACAACTGACAGACGTTCACAACTCGTCTGCCCGTGATCACGGCTGCTGAAATGTAACCGAAACGTCGGGAGTGTGTAGTTTTAACCAAAAAGAAAGCACGCGTAGTATATCCGAAAAATATTAGTTACATTTAAACAATCTATCACAGCCAACGTATGTGCTGAGTATCCTTAAGGTGGAATTTGTTTGGCGAAATTAATTGATCATTAGTTACATTTATATGAACTTTACTAAGAGTAAGTTATAGTCGACAAGCTGATATCTCAGATCAGACTAAAATGAAAAGATAAATCCATAATTGACTTCGTCTCTGCTTTGGTTTGTGTGATAATGGAGGGTCCCTCGATCCCTGATCTTCTTAAACTTACTACTACTATCTACAAGACAACTGTTTATACTTTAAATGACAGACATTTTACTTAACCGAGTTGTTTATATATTTATATACAACACTATAATCTCCACATAGGTTTGGCTGTTTAAACTCAACACACGCTAACCTGAAAGTCTTTTTATTTTTTTATAATAGGAGTACTTTTACCTTTTAGTACAAAACTATAATAATCTTTAATTTATAAAGAATGTCACCAACTTAAATAGTTAAGTAAACTGATTGTACTTAGGCTAGTTTTAGAGTTTAGCCCACCACGCCTTTAAAATTTGGGTTGCTGGGACACAAATGTTTAATGTAGCTTCTGTTGTGGAGATTTCAGTAGGCCTTGGCCCATACAGCAATACGTCATACGAAGAGAGACACTATAGTCTAATTGGAAGAGAGAGAAAGAGAGAGGGTGAGAGAGAGAACAGAGTTTCGATTTCAGCTCGTGTTGTATATATTATTCGTATATTATTATTTCAGTTTTATTTAATATGTTTAAAACTTCGTAGTTAGGTAAAGAGCAATGTATACGTACATCGTGTTAAAATATCTCACGGGAACTAATTTGTTTCGTATTATTTTGATGTGCAAGCTACGTTATTGTAATCTTACATTAAAATCTGTCACTCAGTTATTGTGTGAAATAAATCTAACAAGATTCGTATCCTAAAATATATATATATATTTATGTGTTGAATAAATACACCCAGTGCGTGTATCCGAACAACAGTGGCCGCAATACAACATTCATGTTCTGCCTGCGTCACATGTTTGTATTTATATTAAGTGTCTTGCGAAATGCATGACCGTGAATTCATATTTGTTATATTATTTGAAATTTAAACTTATTGAATCGTCCATTTATATATAATTTATAGAATAATTCATTGCCTTCTAAACTAAAACGTGTTACTAACATATACTATTTTTTTTGTTTACTTTTACGTACGATAGATGTCGCTTATCTTAAACATCTATTAAAACTATAATAAAATTTTCGTTCAATAAATTCCTAAGTACATACGGAAGGAGTCGCGGGCAGAGATAATAGTTGATAATTTCAATTTCTTGCTATAATAAGCATTTATTTTGTTATTTGCGTTATATTTAATAATATTACTTTATAAGAATTAAAGAATAATATGTAATAGTGACCGGAAATGACATTTTGGAAGAAAATTTCAGATTCCTCGTTATGAAGAGGCTCTGTTACAATAGAATTTAAATATTTAAATGTAACTAATATTTTTCTGATATACTACGCGTGCTATTTTTTTCTTAAAACTACACACTCCCGACGTTTCGGTTACTTTTCAGCAACCGTGATCACGGGCAGACGAGATGTCATGCACGCGTAGTATATCAGAAAAATATTAGTTCCATTTAAATGAATAAAACTCGCGAAAGTCTTAGATCTCATTAAATTACAAATATATTTTACTTGTATTCAATAAATTTTTCATATAAAAAACTTTATCAGTGGAAGAAGTTGTCGTCTTATGGCTAGCTCCTGGATTGCAACAAATTTTCCAGTCTATCGTCCAGGTGTTACAGAATATGGAAAACGGAAATACAGCTGGAAAATATATATGTTATATTTTTTATTCGGAAAGAAACTGTGGAATATTCTGTCAACGCTTAGCGTTACATTTACTGAACTAATTATGATATAACTTTGAGTACTGTACAGAGAGAACAAAGGAGTGTGTACAGTTAATTGGTATCCCAAGTAGGTTCACGTATCCAAACTTAATATAAGAAGCTCAATAGTTTTTACTCTGTAAGTTTACGTGAGGTGATTATTTAAAAAGGACTTTATACTAATCTTTGAATTAACTCGATTTAGTATCTGTACACTATTTGAACAGAGTATAGAGTGTCAGACGAAGACAGTTCTCGTAACTGACGCGATCGTTAAAGAATAAGTTAGCTAACGACAGAAAAAAAAAAAAAATTTTTTTTTGGCCACAAATATATATATTTTTTTATTTCGTTGTTATCTTGAATCGCCACTGTTTTTAGCCGTGGTAGCATCTATCAAGGAAGGCGGATAAATTATCTCTTTCGAGTTTTTCTAAGACAACTCGCGGTGTGATACTGAACAAGACATGAACATTCAGCACTACGTACCATAAATTTTCCACTTCTAACTTATCAACTGCCAGTTTGTAGTATTCACGAAAATACCTGAAATATTGTTTTTGAACGAAAAACAATTAAATAAGCAAGATCTTAATCACCAGCACCAATATCAGATGCAAACATTACCAAACGCATTCAGTTTAAATCATATAAAGTTATTTAAACTAATTCAGAGACACGGAAATACAAAAAGTGTATCAAAAAAATAGAAAAAACACAAACGAAATATATTCTATTCTAAAAAAAGCAAATTTAAATAAAATAAATAAGAAAATATTTGGTATTCAAAATCGTATCAATGGCGACCGTCCCCAAATATACAAAATGGCGGGCGACGGGTTTTTTTTTTGTCACAAAACGCGGGATACATGATAATTTTTTTTTCGCTCGTCTGTCTCGGTAAGGTCAAAGGAGTTTTGCATATTTTTTCACCGTTTCCGTGTAACGAGGGCTGGCGATACAATATATGGAATAAAAAAAATCCCACTCCACTTATAATCAAATGACTTGGCCCTGTCATATATATGACTGTCGACAGACATATGAGTTACGTGTATATTTTATTCAACCGTATTAATATCGATGTTTTCGTCAGTCACAGCCCTAGTATATTCCTGAATAAATTGGGTCAAATGGGGTCACAACAAAATTCACATTTCTTCCGGTGTTAAAAAATTTCAATTCGTTATCGTGGCTGACAAAAAATCTCGACTATAAAATCTTATATATATATATATAGACATACATACATACATACACACACATATATATATATATATATATATATATATATAGCGTAAATAACGAGTTGCCATACATATAATTAAATATTTGATTTCCTTCACACATTTTCCTATAAAAATTTAATAATTGCTTATACGTACTAAAATTATTGTATTATATTTTTTTTTTACCTCATTTTATTTTTTCTTGTTAGGAATATTCCGTTCACGCCACATGGATATGGTGTGATATACATACATACATATATATATGTATGTATGTCCCTTTGTCATTGTAAAAATCAAAATTTTCCATCGCCAAACTTCATAAATACAAAGCGTTAATATATTTTTTCACACATCATAGTATTAACGTAACGCAAATAATGAGGAACGTGAAACGCTCTGTATGTAGTGACTATACAACTTGTGGTAAGGGGAGCGTTTATGAAAAACAAATGTTTTAGGATGGCATGACCCACAATCACGCTTTCCTTTGTCTCGCGGGTTCTAGAAATTACGCTGTCACATCAATGTACGCTCACGTAATTTTTTTTTAAGGAAAAGCCGATCAAATTTATTAACAATCCTTCAATATATATGTGTGTTTGTATGTGTGTTCCTCAGAATGACAGAGCTGTGTCGTTTTAGATAAAACTTTTTGTTAATACGCTGATGAAGAAGGGAATTTTGGTCATATGTTGTCTGGTTAGACATCAAGTACCAAGTGAAGTTGAGTTCAACAAATCGGCGGTTAAATTTAACTGAGTAAAATTTTGATTAGCTTTTCTTATCATCTTATTTACTGTTAGTTTATAGCTTTACTATATGTTATGATAATATTGGCTTGCATAATATATTTTATCCTATGTTTTTTGCACCGTGCGGGTGCCGGGTCTATTGCAGGGAGAGGAGCTTCAACAGTGCCTGGGACTTGCGACCCGGGTGTAGGTTTAAGGGCCCTACCTAACGCGCGTTAAACCTCCGCACCTCACCTCCCCCGTCCCAGCTCCTCTCTCTACCAAATTTGGAACGAACCTACTAGAGCTGCCTTCGAATTACTTCCTATTAATGATTTTACGTATAACCAAACTTAAAATTACACTATTCAAGTATTATTTTAAATTATTATTTCCGTTTAAATATTATAATTAAATTATTTTGATAATCAGTTTCTGTAACAGTATGGGAAACGATATACGAGGCAAGGCTTGTACGTTCTCGTACACGAAAAACGTAATGCAAGTTACAAAAACGTTGATAAATAATATTTAATATATATATATATATATATATATATCGTTAACACGACAATATTAACGTATTTTTAAATGCAATGATACTGTATTTAATGACGTTGAAAACTCGTATTAAGGTATATACTATATTTATTTAATATTAAACAAGTAGTTAATTTCAACAATGATGTTCTTAAAAGACAGTTGTGCATTTTTTTGGTAATTTTCTTGTTTAAATAATCAATAAATTGTTTCTCTGAACAATGTTAATTGTAAATAATAGGTAGTGCGTTTGAAATATATATATATATATATATATATATATATATATATATATATATATATATAATATATATATATATATATATATGTGTGTGTGTGTGTGTGTGTGTGTGTAATTTAATTTAAATTAATGAATTTTATAAAAAAAAAACAATTTAATAAAATAAATAATAATTGACCAATACTACAAAAAAACTTAAAATATTTAGACATTAAATAGTTTTTTGTATTAATTGTATATAATATTGTATTCACACAAGTAAATAGCTTATCTTTGGGAACGACATATGTACAAGATATTTTTTAAATTAAATTTATTCTATTCCATGAATAGAATTCTTTATTTCTTCCCATTCATTTAAACCTATAATTAATTAATGAGTTGAAACACAACTTATATGATATCAAATTTCCTAATTTGTAGACTATACTTTGATCACAGTTTTATCGAAATCTGATCAGTAATATTTTTGTATATAAAAAAAATCTGCTTTATATGGAACCTCATAAATATAAAACTAACTGGGTCGCGAAAATGTAGGCCAAAATACAGATTCCTAGAAATCTAGGTAAAATATGCACCTGTTGTTAACCAGCAACGTCCAGGCGGGTTGTGTTTTTACCCTAAACATTATAGAAAAAGTTTTAAATAATTCGACTATATATATAGATTTAATAGAGCCAATAGATGGATATAATTATCACAAAGTTAAAAGTTAAATTTAATCTTGAATAGAAATCGAAATATGAACACAAATTAGGTTAGGACGTAGATTTATCTCAATGCAAATGTATATTTATAAACATATTTTTTTATTCATCCCAATTTTTTCTATCTAAATCTAAGTTAGAGGCGTTTTTTTATACACGAGACTTAAATCTCAAAATTAACACACACACACACACAAGTGCACAACATACGCACTCGAGAGCACAGATACATAAAAAAGACAATAATTAATTTCAACTACGTGAGATCGGTCGTGTCTTAAACGAAACCAAAATGGATCAAGGATCATTGTT
This sequence comes from Danaus plexippus, assembly GCF_018135715.1. Lineage (NCBI taxonomy): Eukaryota > Metazoa > Arthropoda > Insecta > Lepidoptera > Nymphalidae > Danaus > Danaus plexippus. The sequence goes on from NC_083558.1 coordinate 1,867,841, forward strand.
GTTTGTCATAATGTACATACTTGTTACATAGATTGTATAATTATATATATGTAAAAGTTTCGGCTGAACAAAACCATCCTTCGATTCCGTTTTGACAGATGTTATTTTTTTTTTTAATTAAAATTTTATTCCATTTGTCATATATGCCAATGTCAAAGTGACGTTCGAATTTTATATTTTCAGAATTCGCATGAAGCCTTCATTTTATATACACATTTATTAAATCACGAGTGTGATGACGGCAAGAACAATACGGTTCCAAGTGAAAAATTACGTTTTTTTTCCCCGTATCTTTCTCCGAAATAGGTTCTGAATTATTCAAACTGTGCTACTTTTGATCTAGGTAAGGTTAGAGCCGGAGGGAAGATGACGTTCTCAGTATGAGCGAGCGAGACGCAAGATGTTTGTATCGGACGGGGGTTGATAGGTTAACCTTACACGTGTTCTTTTTTCAAACACAAAGCTCCAGCACAAGTCGGAATGCCGCGAAAAGATATATTTGATGAATTCTATAATATATTTTGGACAAATGCAGAACACGGTCGACTCTTTTCAAATTCAAAATAAAAAAAAAAACAAAACAACTAAGCATGAAATAAGAAAAAATAAATTACATAATGCCCAAAATATATACGCCAAGAACACATGATTTAAAATTTTAATACAAATTTTTATATTCCATTTCACACGTGCCCTGGCTTAGTGACGTCAGTGACTTAGCAGCGAAATTTAAATTAAATGACAGTTACTTTTTTTTTTTAAATTATCATAGTTTGTGTCAAGGGAAGTAAATTATAATGCTTTTGAATGAAACGTTTTGGATATTTAATTATTAAATTACGACGGAATAAAATTGATTAATATTGAAATATTTATTTATATAAAAAGATAATTCTGTTTAATTTTAAAATAACGGTCTTAAAGTTTTTTCTTGAGAGTTTTCGACATTATATGATAGGAATGGATATTAATTTATAAAACACGATTCGTTTAATTATCGAAGCGTTATTTCGTTTTATAATATATTATATATAATTATTTTATCTTCACATTGTCACATCATTAATACCATTGTTACTTTGAATATTTTTTTTAATATTGACGATAGATATATATATATATATTAATGAAAATGTTAAAAAAATAAGTTTTATACATTTATTAATTTTATAATGAAAATTTATAACACTTTTTTTTACGATAATAATTTTTGAACGCATCCATTACTTCTGATTAGAAAATGTTTGATGCTTTGTTTGATTTATTTCAGTTTAAATTTAATTTAAAAATAATATCGTTCTAAAATCCCTTATCCCATTGGAATAAGATCCATGATATAAGTTATAACGTATACATTTCATGAAAATGCTAATAGCTGACTATAAATATGGCGGCCGCGTTACAGATGACGCAGTGCCGGCTCGAGGCTCCAGCCAATCAAAGTCACTCGAAAATTTCTTTTTAGAAATGAGTGCGCTGTTGATTCTAGCGTTTTGCGCTATCATATATAAATTATTTTCACGCAGAACTATCAAATGGAGAAGGGCTACTAAGTATGGAGAGGAGAAGGTGGAGGATTTAAAGCAAGCGCCCGGTCCGATAGCTTTACCGATAGTCGGGAGCTTGCATCTCCTGGGCAAACACGAATCCCCGTTCCAGGCTTTCACGGAGCTGAGCAAAGACTACGGTGATATATACAGCATAAAGCTCGGATCGTCCGAGTGCTTGGTCGTCAACAATTTGGATTTGATAAGGGAGGTCCTCAACCAGAATGGCAAGTTCTTTGGCGGCCGTCCCGATTTCCTCCGTTTCCACAAACTCTTCGCCGGCGACAGGAATAATTGTAAGTTTATTTTATAATACTCACATTTAACATCGACGATAACACGTCCTACGGATGCGACGTCCGCATCCGAACTGCCCTTATTTCATGACCTATTAGCAATAAACGTGGTAATTGTTAAGTTCTAAGTAAGCCTATCGCCAATGATTCGCCAAACGTTCCTAAAGCACGTCTTCAAGCGTTTCCAATGTTTATTTTTCGTCCAACGTTGGCACCAACGTTGGCAGACACCACTAATTACACGAGGTTGTGTGTAACTTGATCTGTCAAATTATTATTTTATATTTACACTCACGACATCTACTAAAACGTATGTCTGTGCGTAATATTTTTATTTAATAACAATAACATTACCAATATATAGAAAAATGAGGATTTGCTTTTGTTATTTACAAGAATAATCCTCTTATAGTAATTGCAAACTTTTCAGTCAGGAACAAAGAAGATATTTGCTTAAAAATCATTTAGTTAATACATAACAAATATTATATATATGTATATAGGCACTTAATGATACTCTTGGATATTTTTGATTTAATAAATTATTACAGAAAATTTTTTTATTCGCTTGTGTGTATGTGTTACAGAAGTGTAACAGAACACCTTATTGCTATACGAGTAATTTGGACATGCGACACTCGAGTCATAGAGATAAAAGGAATCCAAACAAAAAGGTCTCATACAAAAAAAAAAAGAACAGACTCAAAAACCTCGAACCCAACTTCAAATTAAATCCGTTTTATGGAACGTCATAAAAACGTATGTGCCAAATTTTTTGATCTTCATTGTAACAAATCAAATGAGGTTGTATAATTTAACTAGTGTTGTATATATATATATTTTAAATATATTAGCAATTAATACGTAATGTGATATGTTTTTATATTGGCACACATTAATCGCTGATTCAGGATAGGATATAGGTAAGGTCGTGAATCGGAATGAAAAAAAAATTTATACGTTTAAACTATTGATATATACGTGAAAAATATTTTTATAACTTCTAAACTGATATGCATAGATAAAAAGTGGCATATATATATATATATATATATATATATATACTTACGAATAAATATCTCGAACTAAAAATATATTTTTACTCAAGATTGTTGTAAAAATTAAAATAGTTTGTATGTAAAATATAATTTGATTGAATGAGAAGCTAAGTTTTGTTGAGTTTAATTTAAAAAATGTCTTGACCAATTGTGATGGCAACCTTACAAGACATGGTAATGCCTCGCCGTCTGTACGTCAATCGTACATTATGTATGCACATACATAAAGGATAGCTTTTGGTATGTATGTGACTGATGGGGTGAAGTGAAATTGCAAAACACATAAAATTGTTTTGTTATTTATATATGGATCCGGATGAACTTATATATAGATAAAGTATTTTATATCAAATTAATTTAGCTAGCAAAATTTATGTGCACAGATAAAATATGTGTACAGATAAAATTATATATATATATATATGCTTTTTCTTTATAATCACTAGTTAATATAAAACGTTTATTTAACGCCAGGCGAGCATAAATGTATTATCTTTAAAAACTTCTGCGTTTATAAATGTAGTTGAGTATAAAAATAAAATACGCAGATTTAAATATTTTAGATAGCAAAAACATTATTTACGCCCCTTAATATCCGTTACTAGCTTATCCCGTTTTAAATTATCCCATGACTTTACCAAAGTCGTTCGAAAAATTTATAATAAATTTCAATATATTTTTTTTTTAAAGAAATATTTTAATTTTTTACATAATTCCGTTTAATTAGACTGGCAACACCAACAAATGTCATTTTGACAACTAAATCGATATTATAATGTCAACGCGTCAATATATGTACGTAATTACTTATTTAAATATAATATGCTTTTGAAGTTTTTATATATTTCACTTTCCTATTCACTAGAGCGGTAATCCTCGCACCATTGCCTCTTAACGGACGATTGCTTTATAATGTATAGGTACTTCAACATACTCACGACTTGATTGTATTTAATGATATAGGCTTATAGTATGAGTTGATATTCACTTTAGGACTGATAGTTTGTTGTATTATTCGACCGTAACGTATTACTTACGAACACTGGTATCTATTTGTTAATGATTTCTTCTAAGAAGATTCTAAGTAAGGCTATTGTGAAATATATGATTGTTAATTTTCGACCTTAGTTACAACACGTCTGATATAATAACAAAAGTATTGCCTGAGATTATAGTACAATATCTTTTTAAATGAGTACAATTAAATGAACAATATAAGGTACTATCGAGATATGAATATTATTTATTGAGTATTTTTGTTTCTTTGTCAACAGCCCTCGCTCTATGCGACTGGTCCAATCTCCAACTCCGAAGACGCAATCTCGCCCGTCGTCATTGCGGTCCGAAACATCACACCGATAACTTCTCAAGAATTGGTCAGGTAGCTACTTTCGAAGCCATCGAGCTGGTGCATACTCTGAAGAACATCACTAGGAATTCCACTGACAGCATCAATTTAAAGCCACACCTGATGGCCACTGCTATGAATATGTTCTCCAACTACATGTGCAATGTCAGATTCGATGACAACGATGCTGAATTCCGTAAAATCGTCGATAATTTTGATGAGATCTTCTGGGAGATCAACCAGGGTTACGCGGTCGATTTCCTCCCTTGGTTGGCGCCGTTTTATAAGAAACATATGGATAAATTGTCTAACTGGTCCCAGGATATAAGGACGTTCATTTTGTCGAGGATAGTCGAACAGAGGGAGACGAATTTGGATATGGATGGTCCGGAAAAGGATTTCTTGGATGGTCTTTTACGTGTTCTCCACGACGATCAGACGGTAGACCGAAATACTATCATATTTATGCTAGAAGATTTTCTTGGTGGGCACTCTTCTGTTGGGAATCTAGTGATGCTGTGTCTCGCAGCGATCGCCAGAGATCCAGAGGTCGGGAAGAAGATCAGGTCTGAAATTGATGGTGTCACAAAAGGAAAACGACCAGTGAATTTGACCGATAGACCATCCCTACCGTATACTGAAGCTACCATCTTAGAATGTCTAAGATACGCCTCATCTCCAATCGTACCTCACGTTGCTACTGAAAACGCTAATGTAGCTGGTTATGGTGTCGAAAAGGGGACAATTGTTTTTATAAACAACTACGAGTTAAACACTTCAACAAAATATTGGGACGAACCGCAGAAGTTTGATCCATCTAGATTTTTAGAAAGAACTAAAATTAGAGCTAGACGAAACTCACTTTGCGACTCGGGTATGGAGTCCGATAGCGAGAGAACCGGTCCCATAAACAGAGCGACAGAAATAGAGAAGGAAGTTGTGTCTGTGAAAAGGAACATCCCACATTTCCTGCCGTTCAGCATCGGCAAGCGGACGTGTATTGGCCAGACGTTGGTGACGACAATGAGTTTCGTTATGCTCGCCAACATTGTCCAAGAGTTCGATGTCGGTGCTGTAAATTTGGAGGATTTGAAACAGAAACCAGCGTGTGCTGCTCTCCCCAAGGACACCTTCAACTTATACCTCCTGCCAAGAAAATATTGAACTCATTCTAATATAAAATCAAAATCCCCAAAACTTTGTGCCCATTGGACAAGTTTCCATGGGCACGACTTTTGGGCTTGTCGCTCAAAACTAATTTATTAATTTTGAAACGTTTATAAGTTATAGGCTGGAAATTTAATAGAATTTATATATAAGACAACGACTGCTTTACGTTCTGTGGATTATTGTGTGGATGTGTGTCTGACAAGTAAATGGAATAATTACTCAACTGGCCTTCTATTATTTTATGCTTATGTAGATTCATGTGAAAAAAAAATCAAAAACGAGACGGGGAGAAAATTTATATAGATTACATTGAAAAAAAAATATTAAAAAAAAAAGTCCTAATGATTGAGTAGTCACTAGTTTGACAAAATATATTTGAATGTGAAATTAATTTTTTTGTTTAATTTCATATACACTAATTTTGGTCTAGTCTTCCGACCCCATATGAGGTTGGGTTAATTTAGTGAAAATGAGAATTTAAGTACTATTTTATATATATTAAATTTTTTTATATTTATCAATATCATCATCTCTTAAAATATCAAAGGAACAAAATAAATGCGTATCCATTTAAGAACTTTAGATGAAAATTGCAAGAAATATATAAAGGTGTTTAGTTTATATATGAGAGCAAGAAAAAATCTATGATTTCTTAAATTTTTTACGTAAAAAATATATTAAATTACAATCCAATCCAATCTCTATTAAGGATCTTAAAGTAACATTTGAATTCAAAGTTGGCGTCTTGAGTGTTTAAAAAAAAAACTATTTTCGAAAAAAAATAAAATCTTTTGTCTATTCTGCAAATATTTTTGCGAAGTGATAAACGGTTTATGATATAGGACGGAACAAATATAAACAATTTCCTAATTTATCCTGACACATTCTTACATCTTATTGTTAAGTATGAGACGAAGTTACTCAGCATTCCATGGATACACCGTGCGGGCGCCGGGTCCATGCAGGGAGAGGAGCTTCAACAGTGCCTGGGACTTGCGACCCAGGTGTAGATTTAAGGGCCCACTATATAACGGCTCACCTCGACCATCCAAATTCCTCTGTCTACAAAACCAAATTTGAGTAGAACCTACTAGGGCTGCCTTTGAACCACGTCCCAAGGATGAACCGGTATGAGTTCTGAACAGGTTCAAGTCATTAAGTAGGTTGTAGAGAGATTTTGCCGTTATCCTCTCGCTCCCACTTCTACCGCGTACAAATCCACGACGAACCTATTTGGAGTGAGTTCGTTTGTGAGCTCGTAATATTTACTGACCTTGATGGCATGGTCTTTGGGGATGTTGGTTTCCTAAGACACCGTAAGCTCTATAATTACAACGCGCTTTAAAATTCTCGAATACATAAATATGTCTGGTCTGGAGGCCGACGCACAAATATCCTCTGGGATTTTGTATTGTTCCTCATACGTGTCCATAATGTTATACTAAGATTAAAGTTGCAAATTACTTATAACTGCGAAAAAATACAATAGATATGATATATTTTTATTATCTATGAGCTGATTCAATCATTTCATTTTTCTTACGCTTTGTTTATATTACGTCGGATACATTATTCTTGTAACTAGTCTGGAACTAACAATTTATTAATTTTTAATGACAGCGCCATCTGTGTTCCTAAGGTGTAAGCTTCTAACAATGATATGATTTGTTTATCCTCTTTCACGAAAAAACGACTGAACATATTTGAATGAAACTTTACAGTATGATTGATTACACATCAGAATAGGGCATAGACTATAATATAATTTACAACGACTGTGTCATGTGGTCAGACTATAACGATATTTATGGCATATTTTTGTTTTTGTAATTACCGAAAGGGGGCGGTGCAATGCTGTCAGTATTTGTATTACATATAAAAAAAATACACGCTTTTATTGTATAATGTCAAACAAGAAATCGTAGCGTAAATATATGTTACAAAACATCAAACGGTTATTCAGTACTAGGTACCAGCCCCGGCTTCGCTCGGGCTTTTACAAAAAATATAAAATAGCCTATTTAATTTTGAGAATTATTAAACTTATATTATGATAACTTACAAACGGTACGCTCGATTTAAATGATTTAAAAAGTAATTTACAGATACTGATGTAGGCTTGAAAACGAAGTAATTTATTTTGATAAGACTTAATACCGTATTTATGTTAATAGCTTTCCAATAAACGGAATGCCAATTTTTAAAAGTTGTAAAATGGATATAGTAGACCTATTTAAAATAGATAATTCCACCATACATTATTTTGTTATATCTCAAACGGTTTTGGCAGCGTTTTTAAAAGCTGTCAGACGGCTCTTGTTTTCCCGACATCTTCAGCAAATATCGTTAATGTACACACAAATCAATACAAAACCTTAACAAATTATATACTAAAACCTTCCTCGAGAATCACGCTATCGAGTGGTGATAACCGCTTGACAATTGGTTCAGTAGTTTTTCTGTATACTGCGAACAGACAGACAGATGGCCAGGTACTTTATTTATAATATGTATAGATAAATTAAAATATTATTTTCTCTCTGTATGGAAAATTATTTTTACACTCTTCAGTTTGTAATCATTAATAAAAGCGTGTTCTTTATTGATTTCTTTTTAACTAAATAAAGACAGTGGAGTCGCAAAACGTAATGGTAAACATTAAGTTATGAAACTAGTGTAGGCTCACCCCGTCTGCCCGTGATCACGGTTGCTGCAAAGTAGCCGAAACGTCGGGATTATGTAGTTTTTAAATAATAAAATCCGCGTAGTAAATCCGAATAACACTAGTTTCATTTAAATGAATACTCGCGAAAATCTTAGATCTCATTATTAAGTTATGTTTTGCAAATCGGAAAATCGGCTGAAGTTAATTTTATTAAACCACTCAGAAACTGTGTATATCAATATATATATATGTCGGATTTATTACAAATTCATTGTTTTAAAGAGAGGACGCCAGCCTCGCTGACGTCACTAATGTCACTTGTTCCAGTACGTTCCAGATATTTTAAAATGAAACTTCAATTCTTCTAAATGTTCTTGTATTTCTCGAAGGTTCTTCATAATCACATTCTTTATGCTAAGCACTCGCTGAACTCTGCAGTCCGCTGTCGTGCGTCCAGACGTCATATTTATACCAGAATTCAAACATAGTTCTATTCTCTTTGATTTCGTTTTACTTTTAACAATAGTAACGACGACCAATAAGTTGTTATAGTAATTGATGACAGCCTTGAGTTATTTCCATGTTGTATCCGTCATTGAAGCTGCTTGCGCCGATGTATATATTTATTTATTGTACAAGGTTTAAGGTTTTAATCGAGTTTTATTACGCAAAATAAATAAATCATTATTTGTATGCATGTACATATTTTGTTTTGTTGTCAATTAGGAGCATGTTTGTAAAGCACATATATTATATTATTATTATTATATGGCAATAAAATGCATATTTAATTCATCAGTACATTTATAAATTTGTACGAACGAAGACGGAAGTTACAGCATAAGGAAGTGTTAGACTTCCCACGCGTTTCTGTACGCTGAGTGAGTGAGCGCTTTACTAGCTCTGTCGTTATCTCACTCAAAGGATGCGGAAAAAATTGTTTAATCATGACAAATCTACTCAGGATGATGGGACAATTCAATCGAATTATTGCACTCACCAGCCACTGTTAGGAGTCAAAGTTAAAAAGTGTTGCAACGTCGTGCTCAAAGGCTTTGATTGCATAAGGGAAGCTTATAAAAGCGTGGTAATAATGACACTTTTTATCACATGTATATATATATATATATAAATTTAATTTATACCAATAGTAAAAGGTTTTAAACTACACCGTAGTTTTTAAATATATTAGAGACGCTTTGACCTTGGTTGTTTTTTACGTCATCCACCAGATATTGCTTTTTGTTTTCATAAACGAGTTACTTTGTGTCGTGAGCTACAAGTTTATTTCAATATAATTATAACCAACAGTTTGCACAGCTCGCTCATGGCCCTTAATCGTCGTCCACAATATATTTTTGAACTGTAACTAGACCCTCCCCCTAAACATAGCCCCTCTTTGGGGAACCTCCACAATTTTTTGTCAAACGTAATTAGACCTTATTCTATAACAATGCCGCAATTTCAATTTACATAACTATGTATAAATGTGACATTTTGTTGTTCGTCTGTGACCAATCGTGATTGTTACTGTGGGTTAAGGATTTTGGACATATTCGGTGTTCGTAACTTAAGTTTTATGTAAACATTAGTCCCCCTTTAAGACATTATAGCTTCCGTAATACGTACTATGGTCTCATCCTGTTATAAGATCAACTCGGTTTTCAAATAAATAACAACGGATTACTTCGATTTAACTAGATTTAATATCCACACTTTTATGTCGACCGCTCAGTTTTACATATCGTGATTAACTACTACCCTCGTCCAATGTCAGAGGGACAACCGCCACTCTCGAATGACAAGTGTCACTCTGACAGTTGACGTTACAAAATATATTTATAATTGATAATATATGGAATCGATTTATAAAATAAATAATCGATTCTTACACTGTGTATTCTTTCTTACGACAGCTGACAATTTTAGACCAATCTCTCGAGTTGGTGTCTATATTTTTGTGAATGTTCCATTACTATTGTAATTTTATATTTCAGTATCAAGCCCCATCTTTTGAGTCGTTACAGTATTTTAAGATAATTCCTCGTCCACTACCAATTTCGTCATGTTTGAGAAGTTTTTTATGATTTCACTAAATCCATGTCCCTTGCTCTGCTTCTGGTTAGGACGTAATAAAACTGACAGACATAGTGTTCTTTCCGTCCCTTGGCGTTACTCTATTTTGATGGTTTGAGAGAGGGATGACCAGATATATATTTTATACATGCTTGTAAAAATCCTGTCGTAGCAATATTTTCCTTTGTCGCTGAGAGTATTTTAAGGCCATAGCATTCGAAGTGATTTTCGTAATGGTTGTGTAATTTTTACGGGAATACATCCGCTAGCAAAAACTAACCAATAACAGGTGATGGTGGTCTCGCTGCTGTCATTACTAACCGTAGTTGAAACGAATTGGTGTGTTTCTGATGCCGTTCTCTTAGCAATATTTGCTGTCTAATCTTTCCAGTTTTGCGAATATTTTGGGACTATGAAATAATGCGGAATAACACGGTATCGCTTCCATATAAAAAGAACATTAAGTTTATTAAAATGCATATTTCAGACGCAAATTATTTTTGTTACAAAATTTGTAATCACGATCGCAAACGCTCTGAAAACGAATGACATAAGAAGTAATAAACACGTAATTTCTGTAACAAAGAAGAGTGAATATTTTAAATTTATGAATTACTTTTGTTTTCGGAAAAGTATTAGTGAAAATATGTTTCTGTAGTTACAATAATAGACAAATACGTTCTGTCTGTCCAAGTTTCTCGGATGTTTGTCTCCATATCTCACCTTTTTTAATAACTCCGGAGGTCGCTTGTATTTGGACTAGCATTTAGATATTCTCGTTCAAAGCTTAGATGTTATCGCTTTACAGAATAACAAGTAATTAATAAAAAAAATATCTAAAGATTTGGTTTGGTACATTAAATACAAAAAAGTTTTTTTCATACTTATCCACACGATGTTGCTCTCGGTTAGATTTAGTCCATTTTCATCAAATACTGCCTTTTGTTGTTCACAGCGAAGCGTGGCAGGGCGCGGCTAGTAGTATAATAAATCAATGACTGAGATTTAGCTTGTCTTCAGACCTGTTGCAATATCAACAAAAAAAATTATATCACATTTATTGAAGGAAAATGTATATATAATAGAATAGTGACAGAAAATAAATATGTTAAGATATTTTATTGTATTTCGACCCGACTGTTGGTGTTAGACCTACTATTGGCTTTGACAGCGTCTTTTAAGGGTAGTAGGTAGTAGGTAGTGTGATGGAATCTACCCTTGAAATACGGGCCTGAAGGACCCGAAAATTCACACAGCACTAGACTTAAAGTGATTTTTACGTTATAGTTATTCAATACATTACAATTACTAATTATAACTAATAATTTTTTCACCTAAGCAACGTTTATTGAAGTTTATACATTGGACTCTTCTTTTACAACTTCAAGTTAGAATTATTTTACGGTCACTAATTTTCGAAGTGATTTCACATCATCGCAGCATAGCTGCACAAAGTGTTGCCCAAAATCGGTTTTGGTTGTTCTTGCGTTTTTTCAAGACAAAGACTGCCTAATTTTAGCAAAATCAAGATCAAGAACAAGACCAAGCCTGTGAGACTCATGCGTCTGGGAGTTAGGACTGGGAGTAAGTATAAGTTCAGGGTATACTATAAGACGCAAAAAAGATTTTTTTTTTGAAAATTGGACCTAAGCGAATACACTAAGTACCATAAACAAACGTACATAGCGAATGAAAATATCCATTAAAAGACTGCTTCCCTAGTTTGGACCATCGGCACTGTGTGTGATACTGGCGGTGCATTGTCGGCATCATCAAAGGTCGGGTACTGACCACTCATAGAAAAAAAAAAAATTCCTTATAAGTTATGTTTTCTTAAATGTATGTATAAATTAAACAAAAAATAACTTTAATTTCGTATCTAACATAATTTAGGAATGCAACAGTCGTTTAAGAAGATATGTTTAATGTTTACGACAATCTTCTTAACGATAATTTAACTCGGTTAACTATAACACTCCAACCCGACTCCGCCTCCACCAGGCCAAGTTAATATTTGCTTTAATATAGAATAATTTATTTTATATAATAAAAAAATATTCATTTATTTATTTGTAATTGGTATTCTTTAAACAGTTTTGGTTAAGATGAGGAAAAAACTAGTTACGAATGAGATGGTAGTGATGGGAATTATGTATACAATACACTCGATTATTTATGCGAGTGAGGTAAATATATCAATTAGTTATATATATATATATATATATATATAGTAAGATTTTATTATTTACATTTTACTACGAAACGACGAAATGTCATTTACTTGAATACTATGTGAATCATAGTTCACTATGGAATTATATTTACATATATATTATTAAATAAATATTTAAAAATTACTTTCATTATAACGTGATTATAAATTGAGACAACAAAATCAGTTTCTTCAAAACATCCATCGTCCCACTATCCGCTAACACTCGCAGCTACCTTAATTTATACGAATGTTTAATATGGACAAATTTTCTTTCATTTTCACACAGTTTTCCTAACTTTTCGTGAGTGAACCGACTACTGTGATGGGTTTTAGCTCTCATAAGGTAATATTAAGAATACTTTGATCGCTGATGATAACTTGTAGAAGTTTGATCTCGCTTCGTGATTCATTTTCGTAAATAAATAAGGTTGCCTTACAGACAAGTTCATGTAAATTAAGTAATGGAGCTCTTTAAAGTTGAAAATTAAGAATTAAATATTATTAAGATATATTAATAGCGAACGAAAAATAATATAATGAATTAAGAAAATTTATAAAGAAATAGACAAGGACATCTTGAACTCAAAGTTGATTGACACAATTAGTTGTAATCAATAACAGACAGTTGTATTGAACCTGTCTTCCAGGCGCTGATGCTGGGCAGCCTCAGCTCTATAGCTGTCTCAAACGGATTCCTCTTCGCCCAAACAACAGGAATGATAAAAAGCCTGCAGAGAAACGACGATGGCTTGAATCTCACTGAGAGCGATATACTGTGGATAAGTGAGTATGATAGATTATAAAGGGTTTTCCATTAAGGGCGCTTGATCTTTGAAATGCAAAAAAAAATACATGTAGGAAAGATATTTGCGAAATTTTTTTTTATTTGGAAGGTCTATCGACCCCATTATGTATGGAATATGACATCATTCAAATGACCGCCACGGCTTCGGTTGGTGGCGCGCACACGAAAGGTCCAATTTTCGATGACTCTGGCGCACAAATCGGGCTGTATTTGATCGATGGCGTGGCGTATGTTGACTTTGAGGGCATCGGTGGTTTGCGGCTTGTTGGCATAGACCTGCGACTTAAGAAAACCCCACAAGAAAAAGTCCAGCGGGGTCAAATCGCACGATCTCGGTGGCCAGTTCACGTCGCCTCCGCGCGAGATGACCATGTCCAGAAATTGCTCGTGCAGAACTTCCATCGTAGCGTGTGCTGTGTGGCACGTAGCGCCGTCCTGTTGAAACCACATGTTGTCCAGATCCATATTCTCGATTTCAGGCCAAAAGAAGTTGGTTATCATCGACCGGTATCGCTCACCATTGACGGTGACGGCCACACCATTATCGTTTTCGAAAAAATACGGACCAATCACGCCTCCGGCCCAAAATCCGCACCAAACAGTCACTTTCTGCGGGTGCATTGCCACTTGGTGAACCTCGTGTGGATTGGTCTCGTCCCAAATACGGCAATTTTGCTTGTTGACATAGCCATTCATCCAAAAATGCGCCTCGTCGCTGAAGATGATTTTTTTGCCAAAATCGGCGTCAACTTCCAACTGCTCTAATGCCCAGTCAGCGAACACACGGCGCTGTCTATGGTCATTAACCTTGAGCTCTTGGGTCAGCTGGATCTTGTACGGGTGCAGGCTCAAGTCACAACGCAAAATTCGCCAAGTTGTCGTCTGCGAAAGGCCGAGTTCCTGTGCGCGACGCGGAATTGACTGCCGCGGGTTTTCGAGGACACTGTCGCGCACAGCGGCGATATTCTCGGCAGATCTCGCGTTACGTTGACGCACGGGAACCGGCTGATTGTTAGCTGACCCGGTTGACTCGAATTTGTCCACCAATCGACGGATAGTCGACTCGGCAGGACGATCATCGCGACCGTAAAACGGGCGAAGTGCGCGGAACGTTGCTCGAACTGAAGACCCATTTTCATAAAACAATTTTATGATTTGCACGTGCTGCTCGACACTGTAACCTGCCATGGTGGTTTGGGAGGACGGAGTGAATATAACACACTGCATTTGACAGCTGTCACTTAAATAACATGGCCGCAATCAGCTGTCAAAGTTCAAGCGTCCCTATTGGAAAACCCCTTACAATGTAATAAAGACATGACATTTAGCGTGTCTTGACATTGTCACTGGAAATTTGTTGCAATGCTTTATAGTGTCTTCCGTCCCAATTTGTAAGTATACAAAAATTAAGAAACCTAACTAACGATAGATTGGAGTTTTGACTGAATCGATAAAATAATGTTATTGGCAAGCTTTCTTCGTATATTTATCTAATAATATATTATTTCAGCATCCGGTCTGACGATGTACGGCTTCCTTGGCTTCGGATTGGCGACGTTGAGTGACAGGGTCGGAAGACGCTGGCCATTGATGATATCCTCAGTAGCAATAGTTGTGCAATGGATTATGTTATACAAGGCACAAAATATATATCATTTTATGCTGTCAAGGTTCATCGCTGGAACTGCTGTCGGAGCTAGATACTGTTTAAATATACTGGTAACACCTGAATATACTTATCAGAAACCCGAGCTTTCTTCCTCAATATAATAACATCAGTGTCGCCAGCTATTGGCACTGGGCTGGGCCACTACTTGGGCAACATCTTCCACTGGAGAACTGTTGCTTTGATATCAATTTTCCCAACACTTTTTGGTGTTATTGTGCCTTATTTTTGCGTCGAAAGTCCTCATTGGCTGGCCTCGAAAGGCAGGTTCCAGGAATGTGAGGAGAGTTTCAGAAAAATCCACGGAAACAGTCTAAAATCGGAATCAGAACTGCAACATCTAATAAAAATGGAAAAGTGCAAACTGAGACAAGCTGAAATCACCAATACGAGGACCAGTAAAGCAAAAATATGCTTCGCATTAAAGAAGAAGTACTTCTGGAATCTAATACTTCTGAGTTTCTTTATGAGCTCGTATATTGCTGCAACTGGCAGGGTCGCATTCGCAATCTTAGCGACAAACATTCTTGAAGACATGACTGGGACTCCTAATGTTGTTCTTTATAATATTCTGGTAGACAGTTTTATCCTGGTAGGCACCAGTTTATCCTGCGTTCTGGTGAGGAAAATGACGATGCGTACTGTGTTATTTTCTACTGGATTTTTGGCCAATGCTTTTTTGGTAATTCTGAGTGCTTGCCTTTACTTTGGAGATGGTGTAAAGAACCTGCGGTGGGTTAATGTATCGTTGTTGGCAGTGTACTTCATTTTAATGGAAGCGGGTCCCTCCCCAGTGTTAGAGGCTTTAATAGGGGAGATCTTTCCCTTAGAAATAAAAGTGTACTGCATGCTCGTTATTGGTTTTATGCTTTCTGTATTTTCAGCTTTATCACTGATCTTATTTCCAATAATAACAGAAGTTATTGGGTATTCTGGAACATTCTTACTGAACGCTGTAATAATGTCAACAAGTCTAGTATTTATAAAGTTCAAACTACCAGAGACTAAGGGAAGAACGCTACAAGAGATTGAAGCGTTCTTCAAGACTAATATATTTGATATTGACGAAGCGTTGAATGATGAGAAGAAAAATATGCTGTTATAAAAAATACTTTTGCTGTACTATATTTTTGATTAAAAGAACTGGCAATTAAAAAGGTGATATGTGGTATGGCCTGAAAGGTACTTGGTGGTTGACAGTGGGTGGGATTTAATATCTCATCAGTAAAGAGAGATATTTACATTACCGACAGATACAATAGAGTCAAGTCCTTCACAACATGGGGCGTAGCTACAAATACGTTACAAAATATAAATCAAGTAAATAATATTTATTATCAAGAAAGGTATAGTGAAGACGATTATGAGGATGCGCAATTTAACTGTCATACCAATATATCAGTCATCAGCCTACACACGTTATGATTGTATTTAAATAAATAAATACAATAAAAAAAAGAAATTATTGAATGAATTCCATTGGTTTTTTCAATCAAACCATGGAGTCAGTTGGATGTCTTCAGAAGTGCGCCAACCATACTGTCAATATCCAACTCCAAATCGCCACCTTTCTCAAGTTGGAACATCCAGTCTCCAGATGAACTGCTTTTGGATAAGTTTGTCTGTCGTATCATCTGGCGACACGCTGAGTGAGATGAGATCCTGGCAGATAACAGTATGTTATGTGTTTACCAGTATTGTTACGCTAAATAGTGTAATTCTTTTTAGTCACAGTTGTAACTTCAAAACAATCAAGGTTATTTCATTGTAAAACTTAATTTATGTATGAAGGCTGTATTGTCGTGAGTAGATTTATGGCGTTTTGTATAATAATCAAATAAATATTATATTTTAAGCATTTCCTCTGTCTGTTGGTCCCAGTGGCGCGCACACCATAGGTGCAAATGAGTTCTGCCTACCCTACCCATACAAAAACTAAACCTACATAGTTTAATTCTTATTTACATACTTTTGATAATACATTACGCAATACGAATGTTTACAGACATTTAATATGTCATTAGATTCATGATTCTGCAAAGGCTAGCGCCGCTTCCCAGTCAAAGTGGCTGTAAGCACAACTACCCGGTGCATATTCCATACAAATAATCTCAAGGGCGATCTGCAAAGCTCGCGCTGTATGCAGAAAACATTAGCATATGTGTGTAAAAACTATGCATGTTTTAGTCTTCGAAAGGCGCTCATTTCTTAACCGTGGTCGTTTTAAAAAGCCATAGAAACTGAGTTGATTGTCAAATGAAAAGGGACTGTTTAATTTGTTGGTATAAACTTCAAATATTGTTTTCGAAATTTTTGTTATTGTCTGGCAAGCGCAAGTGAATAAGTTAGCTAATAAGTGAATTTATTAAGGAATTATGGAAAATTATAGCTGTACCTGTGATGTGTCTTTAACGAAATCAATTACGAGTACATTTTCAATGTTGTCATTTGATAATAAAATAAAAATAATTGCAAAGGGAAGATGTGTGACCGCATAGACTTTACTAAAGAAAGGGTAATGTTAGTCGTTTTGATAAAACGTATTATGATAGTTGTAATCAGCTAGCAGGTCGTGTACACACAAATAATTTATTGTGTTCTCCTTGTTTGTTGTTGTCAAATAATAATAATGGGAATGTTTTTGGATCCCCACTGGATATTCCGTTTTAAATAACCTTCAAAAAGCGGTGATGAACAGATCGTAATCGTTTTAAGGTATTCTCGTGGCTCAGTGGAAGTTGATAGATTCATAAAATATATAGATTGGTTCTAATCGGACAGCTGTAACTTTATTTGCCAATATTATCAATGTTTCAGAAGAGGACCTTAGGATGAATATTAGTATGTTTTTTCTATCTTCTGCTTACCCTACCCCAAATCTCTGCGCACGCCCATTGTAATATTATATAAAAAAGCTCAAAACTAAATACAAGAGCACACAAAACTTACAGATTTTCCATTCGCAACAAATATTTATTTCTATATGCTTACTCCAAGTTCTCAACGTTACTACATACGGAGCGTCAACAGTTTTTTCATTCATAAAACTTCACATACTAATAACGTAGTAACCTTGGTCATTGCGTGAGTAACGCTAAACGACTCGTGTGTAGTGACGATTACAACAATAATAGTGGTGAATAACATTATAATACATTACTTACTTAATAGGAATTAACATTATCTCGAGAGATATTCTTATTAAGATATGGAATTTAATAAAATATTTTAGTTAACAAAAGTCTGTAATATAAGTACATATACTTCCACT
This sequence comes from Danaus plexippus, assembly GCF_018135715.1. Taxonomy (NCBI): domain Eukaryota; kingdom Metazoa; phylum Arthropoda; class Insecta; order Lepidoptera; family Nymphalidae; genus Danaus; species Danaus plexippus. Next base: position 1,885,958 of record NC_083558.1, read on the forward strand.
GTATTTATGTATGTTACTGAGCTTCTGAACGACTGGACCATTTTGAATGAATGTATACCTATTTGTGTGGTCCCAGATGGTTCAGATTCACAAATCATCCCGGTAGATGGCGCTACATGTATCTAGGTTATTTAAAATGTAAAGACTGTAACATAGATTAGTATACATATAGTTAAAACACTATACGAACGGAGTCACGGTAAAAAACTAGTATCTGTATGTCTGTGTGTTACAAAACATGGAAATAATTGTCCTTAAAAGATATATCGTAGCGTTTGGTGAACGACAGATAAATATTAATGCAATATAATAAAAAAAAATCCATTAAATTTGAATATATAAGTACACTGTCATATATACACTGTTATTAAAATTCTTTAAACGTACGTAACAATTTTAAACCGTAATTTTTGAAACTATGACAATCAATACGCACTTTACTCGGTGTCTGTTGTTAACAAAGAATAGTATCGGTCCTTTGTCACATTCAAACTTTTAACAAAAATGTGTACCTAAAACTAATTGTTGTAAGTGTTCAATCTATGTTGAAATGTACGAAATTATGTTAGAAAAGTCCTCTTGTATACAGAATATAAATTTCCGATGGATGTAAGTACTAGGAGATTGACCTTAGTACTGAGAGAAAAAATGATCTCAGTGATAGTTGGATAAAGTTACGTTTGAAGTGTTTTCGGACATGGCTGCCGATTTTCACAATTGCAATTGAAATTGTTGGTCCTATATATTTTTATACGCATCACGATGTATTAGACTTTGGCTCCCGTTTTTTCAGGAGTCCAAGCAATTATTGTATTCAGTGGTAGAGCCTGGCTGTGGTCAAGTAACTACGGCTCAACCGGGGAAGTACCACCCTCTCAGAGAAGATCAGCGTCTTTAATGCCTGCGTTTCGTCCGATGAGTGAGAGCGTCGGTTGCCCTTTCCCTTTTCCCACCTTTTTCCTCCCCCTCTTCGGAAATCAAGGTCGGTAGCGCGTCTGAAACATTCTTTATGTTACAGATGTCCAGGGGCGACGGTAACTACCTCCAGCAGGTAGGCCGTCTGATCGTTTTCCGCCTTTGAAATAAAAAAAAGGCTTTTGAATGTATCAGGATTTTGGTTAGAATTCATTTAACAGAGACGAAACCTTTCAACATTCCATGGATTCACCGTGCGGGCACCGAGTCCATCGCGTAGCAGGGAGAGGAGCTTAAACAGTGCCTGGGACTTGCGACCCGGGTGTAGGTTTAAGGCCCCTATCTAACGCGCGTTAAACACTCACCTCCACTGTCCAAGCTCCTCTCTCTACCCAACCAAATATGAAACGAACCTGCTAGGGCTCCCTTCGACGCACGTTCCAAGAATGAACTGATGGTAGTTCTTGGCAGGCCTAAGTGTTTTAGCAGGTTGTAGAGAGATTTGGCTGTTATACCTCTCTATCTATATACACGCGACCATCTTGAAAAATGTTATGAAACACCCAACGCAGCAGACAAATGTATAACATCATTTATTAATAGAAAATTAAATTACTATGATTTTTCTAAAACTTTTCTGTATAAATAATATGAATGAATAGTATTTGTTCAAATTTTCTTTAGTGCGTAATATCTTTTTCTTGTAAATGTCATAATAGCGTTGAATAACATGGAAGAAGAAACTTGAATTAGTTAAAATAATCAATTAGTGATGGCTATTATAGCTACAATTCATACGCGTGTAGGGTACTCGTACCCACACGACACTTGCAATAATATATATGTATATAATATAAGATATAAAGAAACAAAAATCTACTTATTATATACAAAATATAACTTTTTTTAAAGCGTTACTTTCCTAAAATACTAGCGAGGGTTACAATTCATAGAGTAAGTTTCTTTAAAGTGTCCGCCGTTCTAGTGTCCGCTTATACTCGCAGCTACCTTAATTTACACGAATGTTTTATATGGGCGAATTTTCCTTCATTTCCACACAGTTTTACTAACTTTTCGTGAGGGAACTGGTAACTGTGATGGGTTTCACCACTCAAAAGGTAATATTAACCATATTTTGATCGCTGACGATAACTTGTAGAAGTTTGATCTCGCTAAGTGATTCATCATCGTCAATTAAATAAGGTTTCCTTACTGACAAGTTCATGTACATGTAGAAAAGAAAACTGTATAATGTTTCAAATTACATTTAAGATGAAAAATTGATTGAAACAATCTTCCAGGTGCTGATGCTGGGCAGCCTCAGCTCTATAGCTGTCTCAAACGGATTCCTCTTCGCACAAACAACAGGAATGCTAAAAAGCTTGCAGAGAAACGAAGATGGCTTGAATCTTACCGAGAGCAATATACTGTGGTTAAGTAAGTAACAGTTTTGTTATAAATACTTGTGAAATGTATTCAAAACAGACATTAAGGCTTCATATACACGATTGGAATCATTACTACATCACTCACTTATACCTGTTATAGGAAAGAAATAGCTGTTGTAAAATTTACTTCAAGTCTTACAAACTAATTTTCTTTCAACAAATGACGTTTAAATGTTATTAGCACAAAAATATTACGTTCTTTCTATATAAATATCCTATAATTACTTTCTTTCAGCCTCTACTATTTCAATGATATTCTTTCTTGGCTCCTTTTTGACAACTTTAAGTGACAACATGGGAAGACGCTGGCCATTGATGATATCCTCAGTAGCAATAGTTGTGCAATGGATTATTTTATACAAGGCACAAAATATATATCATTTTATGCTGTCAAGGATCATCGCTGGCATTGCTTTCGGAGCTAGATACTGTTTAAACATACTGGTGACACCTGAATATACTTCCCCAAAAACCCGAGTTTTTTTCCTCAATATAGTAACATCAGTGTCGCCAGCTATTGGCACTGGGCTGGGCCACTACTTGGGCAACATCTTCCACTGGAGAACTGTTGCTTTGATATCAATTTTCCCAACGCTTTTTGGTGTTATTGTGCCTTATTTTTGCGTCGAAAGTCCTCATTGGCTGGCCTCGAAAGGCAGGTTCCAGGAATGTGAGGAGAGTTTCAGAAAAATCCACGGAAACAGCTTAAAATCCGAATCAGAACTGCAACATCTAATAAAAATGGAAAAGAGCAAACTGAGACAAGCTGAAATCACCAATACGAGGACCAGTAAAGCAAAATTATGCTTCGCATTAAAGAAGAAGTACTTCTGGAATCTAATATTACTGAGTTTTGTTATAACCTCGTATATTGCGGCTACTGCTAAAGTTGCATTCACAATCTTAGCATCAAACATTCTTGAAGACATGACTGGGACTCCTAATATTGTTCTTTATAACGTTCTAGTAGATATTTTTATCCTGGTAGGCACCAGTTTATCCTGCGTTCTGGTGAGGAAAATGACGATACGTAATGTGTTATTTTCCACTGGATTTATGGGCAATGCTGTTTTGGTAATTCTGAGTGCTTGCCTTCACTTTGGAGCTGGTGTAGAGAACCTGCGGTGGGTAAATGTATCGTTGTTGGCAGTGTACTTCATTTTAATGGAAGCGGGTCCCTCCCCAGTACTAGAGGCTTTATTAGGGGAGATCTTTCCCTTAGAAATAAAAGTGTACTGTATGTTTCTCGTCGGCGTTATGATATCTGCCTTCGTATCGTTAGCGCTCATCGTGTTTTCAATATTAGCGAAGGCCATTGGATATTCTGGAACATTCTTACTGAACGCTGTAATAATGTCAACAAGTCTAGTATTTATAAAGTTCAAACTACCAGAGACTAAAGGAAGAACGCTACAAGAGATTGAAGCGTTCTTTAAGACTAATATATTTGATATTGACGAAGCGTTGAATGATGAGAAGAAAAATATGCTGTTATAAACAATTTAATTTAAATTGAAATTGCAATGAAAAACCTAGCTTCATGTATGTACATAATATTATTATATTTATCCAATTGATATGTTTATTGCCTTTCAGTAATATAGATGTGTTTCGCGTAATATTGACAACACAAAGAGTTAGAACTAGAAGCGTTAGTCACTTATCATTATATTATATTAATGAATTTAATACCGTAAAATTGTCTACACTCTATTGTCTACCCTTCAACCTACACCTGGGTCGCAAGTCCCAGGCACTGTTGAAGCTCCTTTCCCTGCAATGGACCCGCACCCGCAAGGAGAATCCATGGAATGATGAGAGGTTTCGTCTCACTGAGACACTGGAAATTGAAATTCAAAAAGAAGGTCACCCTACATTGTCGTCAGTACAACAACAGATGACGTCAACTATATTATTCACAAGACTAATAGTTTTATTGAAGTAGAAAAATAATAGAATTGTCATTATAATTAGTATAGCTATGTTTTAATAGGATTTATGTTGTATTAAGATTATTTGGTGTATTTATCTAACATAGAATATAGAATAGACTTAATAGTCGTAGAAAAATATCTCGTCAATTCATTCTTCCCACATATTTTCTGCCTATTTTCTTCTTCAAAGTTCTATGCACTAGTACTTTCAAGGTTCGTTTGTCTTCTATGTGTCATTTTCTTGTATTATATAGGATAAGTATGTCATTTAAATTAAGTCTGTCCGGTCCACTGACGCTGGAGTTTACTCCTCGAGTTAAATTAATATTTGTAAAAATATATTATGATGCAACAGTCAATATATAAAATATATTTATTTCAACAGTCCTCTCATATATTACTACTAGGTACTAGCCCCGGCTTCACGCGGGTTCTCTGCAAAAAATATAAAGAAGCCTATTTAATTTTGAGAATGATTAAACTTATATTATGATAACTTTTCTCCTGAGGTGGTAGAGCCTAGCTGTTGTCAGTTACTATAGCTCAAAATGAGCTGGCTCGACCGGGGAAGTACCACCCTCTCACAGAAGATCAGCGTGAAGTAGCCTTTTATCCGATCCGATGTGTGAGGGAGCCGTTTGCCCTTTCCCTGTTCCTACCCTTTCCTGCCATTTTCTTATTCCCACCCCGCCCTTTTCCTCAAAAACCAAGGTTGGCAACGCATCCGCAACATAAGATATGTTATGGATGTTTATGGAAAAGGAAGTAATTTATTTTTTTATAATACTTAAGACCGTATTTATTTAAATAGCTTTCCAGTAAACGCTCTAGGGATGCCAATTTTTAAAAGTTTTAAAATGGATATAGTATGTTATCCTTCAGGTATAGACATATGCCACCGCGGACATTTCCGTAGACCTATATAAGATACACAATTCCACCATATATTATTTTGTTATATCTCAAAGACTTTAGGCAGTGTGATGATGTGAAATCACTTCGAAAATTAGTGACCGTAAAATAATTCTAACTTGAAGTTGTAAAAGAAGAGTCCAATGTGAAAAAAAGGTGAAAAAATATTAGGTATAATTAGTAATTGCAATCTTTTAAACCGAAGTGGTGTATCGGTCGGGATCATGGGAATGTGAAGAATGCTTAACGAAGTACTAAAATAAAAATTTATAGGGATTATTGTAAAGTTAAGTTTTCCATTTGCCAATGAAGTATCAGTTACACTTTGTAATGAGTGTTGACTGCTTCATTACAATGGTAGAGTTTTTTATTTATTTATATGAATGAAAAGTAATAAGATTTTTTAGAGTTAACAGCTGTCCGATCAGAACTAACATCTGTATATTTTATAAATCTATCAACTACCTCTGAGCCACGAAAGTACCTTAAAACGATTACGATCTGTTCATCACCGCTTTATGAAAGTTATTTAAAACGGAATATCCAGTGGGGATCCAAACATTCTCATTATTATTATTTGACCACAACAAACAAGGAGAACACAATAACTTATTTGCGTGTACACGACCCGCTAGCTGATTACAACTATCATAATACTTTTTATCAAAACCACTAACATTACCCTTTCTTTAGTAAAGTCTATGCGGTCACACACCTTCCCTTTGCAATTATTTTTATTTTATTATCAAATGACAACATTGAAAATGGACTCGTAATTGATTTCGTTAAAGACACATTACAGGCACAGCTATAATTTTCCATATTTCCTTAATAAATTCACTTATTAGCTAACTTATTCACTTGCCTTTGCCAGACAATAACAAAAATTTCGAAAACAATATTTGAAGTTTATACCAACAAATTAAATAGTCCCTTTTCATTTGACAATCAACTCAGTTTCTATGGCATTTTAAAAAGAAACAAGGTTAAGAAATTAGCGCCTTTCGAACACTAAAACATGCATAGGTTTTACACACATATGCTAATGTTTTCTGCATACAGCGCGAGCTTTGCAGATCGCCCTTGAGATTATTTGTATGGAATATGCACCGGGTAGTTGTGCTTACAGCCACTTTGGCTGGGAAGCGGTGCTAGCCTTCGCCGAATCATGAATCTAATGACATATTAAATGTCTGTGAACATTCGTATTGCGTAATGTATGATAAAAACTATGTAAATAAGAATTAAACTATGTAGGTTTAGGTTTTGTATGGGTAGGGTTAGCAGTACTCATTTGCATCTATGGTGTGCGCGCCACTGGGACCAACAGACAGACTAAATGCTTAAAATATAATATTTAATTGATTATTATACAAAACGCCATAAATCTACTCACGACAATACAGCCTTCATACATAAATTAAGTTTTACAATGAAATAACCTTGATTGTTTTGAAGTTATAACTGTGACTAAAAAGAATTACACTATTTAGCGTAACAATACTGGTAAACACATAACATGCTGTTATCTGCCAGGATCTCATCTCGCTCAGCGTGTCGCCAGATGATACGACAGACAAACATATCCAAAAGCAGTTCATCTGGAGACTGCATGTTCCAACTTGAGAAAGGTGGCGATTTGGAGTTGGATATTGACAGCTCAACGCCAGTATGGTTGGCGCACTTCTGAAGACATCCAACTGACTCGATGGTTTGATTAAAAAACCAATGGAATTCATTCAATAATTTCTTTTTCTTTTAATGTATTTATTTATTTAAATACAATCATAACGTGTGTAGGCTGATGTCTGATATATTGGTATGACAATTAAATTGCGCATCCTCATAATGGTCTTCACTATACCTTTCTTGATAATAAATATTATTTACTTGATTTATATTTTGTGACGTATTTGTAGCTACGCCCCATGTTATGAAGGACTTGACTCTATTGTATCTGTCGGAAATGTAAATATCTCTCTTTACTGATGAGATATTAAATCCCACCCACTGACAACCACCAAGTACCTCTCAGGCCATACCACATATCACCTTTTTGATTTCCAGTTCTTTTAATCAAAAATATAATACAGCAAAAGTATTGTTTATAACAGCATATTTTTCTTCTCATCATTCAACGCTTCGTCAATGTCAAATATATTAGTCTTAAAGAACGCTTCAATCTCTTGGAGCGTTCTTCCTTTAGTCTCTGGTAGTTTGAACTTTATAAATACTAGACTTGTTGACATTATTACAGCGTTCAGTAAGAATGTTCCAGAATACCCAATAGCTTCTGTTATTATTGGAAATAAGATCAGTGATAAAGCTGAAAATATAGAAAGCATAAATCCAATAACGAGCATGCAGTACACTTTTATTTCTAAGGGAAAGATCTCTCCTATTAAAGCCTCTAACACTGGGGAGGGACCCGCTTCCATTAAAATGAAGTACACTGCCAACAACGATACATTAAGCCATCGCAGGTTAACACCATCTCCAAAGTAAAGGCAAGCACTCAGAATTACCAAAAAAGCATTGGCCAAAAATCCAGTAGAAAATAACACAGTACGCATCGTCATTTTCCTCACGAGAACGCAGGATAAACTGGTGCCCACCAGGATAAAACTGTCTACCAGAATGTTATAAAGGACAACATTAGGAGTCCCAGTCATGTCTTCAAGAATGTTTGTCGCTAAGATTGCGAATGCGACCCTGCCAGTTGCAGCAATATACGAGCTCATAAAGAAACTCAGAAGTATTAGATTCCAGAAGTATTTCTTCTTTAATGCGAGGCATAATTTTGCTTTACTGGTCCTCGTATTGGTGATTTCAGCTTGTCTCAGTTTGCACTTTTCCATTTTTATTAGATGTTGCAGTTCTGATTCGCATTTTAGACTGTTTCCGTGGATTTTTCTGAAACTCTCCTCACATTCCTGGAACCTGCCTTTCGAGGCCAGCCAATGAGGACTTTCGACGCAAAAATAAGGCACAATAACACCAAAAAGTGTTGGGAAAATTGATATCAAAGCAACAGTTCTCCAGTGGAAGATGTTGCCCAAGTAGTGGCCCAGCCCAGTGCCAATAGCTGGCGACACCGATGTTACTATATTGAGGAAGAAAGCTCGGGTTTCTGAGGAAGTATATTCAGGTGTTACCAGTATATTTAAACAGTATCTAGCTCCGACAGCAGTTCCAGCGATGAACCTTGACAGCATAAAATGATATATATTTTGTGCCTTGTATAACATAATCCATTGCACAACTATTGCTACTGAGGATATCATCAATGGCCAGCGTCTTCCGACCCTGTCACTCAACGTCGCCAATCCGAAGCCAAGGAAGCCGTACATCGTAAGACCGGATGCTGAAATAATATATTATTAGATAAATATACGCAGAAAGCTTGCCAATAACATTATTTTATCGATTCAGTCAAAACTCCAATCTATCGTTAGTTAGGTTTCTTAATTTTTGTATACTTATAAATTGGGACGGAAGACATTATAAAGGGTTGCAACAGATTTCCAGTGACAATGTCAAGACACGCTCAATGTTATGTCTTTATTACATTGTATCATTTATCATACTCACTTATCCACAGTATATCGCTCTCGGTGAGATTCAAGCCATCGTCGTTTCTCTGCAGGCTTTTTATCATTCCTGTTGTTTGGGCGAAGAGGAATCCGTTTGAGACAGCTATAGAGCTGAGGCTGCCCAGCATCAGCGCCTGGAAGACAGGTTCAATACAACTGTCTGTTTTTAATAACAACTAATTGTATCAATCAACTTTGAGTTCAAGATGTCCTTGTCTATTTCTTAATAGATTTTCTCAAGTCATTATATTATTTTTCGTTCGCTATTAATATATCTTGATAATATTTAAATCTTAATTTTCAACTTTAAAGAGCTCCATTACTTAATTTACATGAACTTGTCTGTAAGGCAACCTAATTTATTTACGAAAATGAATCACTGAGAAAGATCAAACTGCTACAAGTTATCATCAGCGATCAAAGTATTCTTAATATTACCTTATGAGTGCTAAAACCCATCACAGTAGTCAGTTCACTGACGAAAAGTTGGTAAAACTGTGTGAAAATGAAAGAAAATGTGTCCATATTAAACATTCGTATAAATTAAGGTAGCTGCGAGTGTTAGCGGATAGTGGGACGATGGATGTTTTGAAGAAACTGATTTTGTTGTCTCAATTTATAATCACGTTATAATGAAAGTAATTTTTAAATATTTATTAAATAATATATGTGTAAATATAATTCCATAGTGAACTATAACTAACATTGTATTCAAGTAAATAACATTTCGTCGTTTCGTATTAAAATGTAAAGAATAAAATCTTATTAAATTATATATATATAAATGAACTAATCGATATATTTACCTCACTCGCATAAATTATCGAGTGTATTGTATACATAATTCCCATCACTACCATCACATTCGTAACTAGTTTTTTCCTCATCTTAAACAAAACTGTTTAAAGAATACCAATTACAAATAAATAAATGAATATTTTTTTATTATATAAAACAAATTATTCTATATTAATGCAAATATTAACTGGCCTGGTAGAGGCGGAATCGGGTTGGAGTGTTATAGTTAACCGAGTTAAACTATCGTTAAGAAGATTGTCGTAAACATTAAACATATCTTCTTAAACGACTGTTGCATTCCTAAATTATGTTAGACACGAAATTAAAGTTATTTTTTGTTTAATATATATATAAATTAAAAAAAATATTACTTATATATATATATATATATATATGTATTAACTGTCCGTTACCAACCCGCTTCTTAATTAATTTTATAATGTCTATTGTTAACACCGAACCCCGCAATAACAATCGGGGTGAGTTATTACAAAGTCACTCGTAGATAATTTCTACATTTAATATGGCAGATTCCTAAACAATGTGGAGCTTCAAGTGTTTTAAGAACGGGACTTTTCTGCTGGACGGGACGGGACGCTGCTGCAACACCTCTTATGTGTAAATTTTACTCTATTAAATATAGATAAATATAATGATGTTATATATGTCGGCACAATTCTTATTATCTGAGTAACTAATGATTGAGGGTAGTTGAAATTATCAGGCGTCAGCCGCGTAACCTGCGGAGCCAGCGGTGCGAGTGTAGTCACAACAATGTTTGTATAAATAGAGGCGAGAGTTCAGATAACGGATACTGCCTCCGATGGCAATCCTCAGGCCCGCATGCTGGCAAAGTGCCAATGGCAACTAGTAGTTAAGATTAGGCGTCCCAGACACCCCTCCTAGACCCTGACAACAAACATATGACCGGCAGTACAGACATAACAGTCCTCAAGACACACAAAACATCATTACACTAACACACCGCCTTCGCCGGCGAAGACGAGGTCCCGCTTCTAACACGTCGCTCCGGCGTTCTGCCGTCGGGGGCCGTCATGCAATCCCATCTTCCGATGATATCCTCCACTTCAACGACGTCCTAAGCCGAAGTCCGGCCTCTTAGAGGCAACCTTGGGACGGGCGTATCCCTTCGTCGGGCCTTCCGGGCCCGAATTAAACGGCAAGGTCCCATCGGGCCGCCCACCCCTCCCGGTGACGCTGTAAAAGCCAATAAAGCTAACAGCTACTGTCAAGTCTAAAAAAAAAAGATTACGGATAGTCTCGCTCGAGCCGTTGCAGGGTTCAGACCTCTTCGAAGTAAGGGATTTGTCAAACCGTCTATGGGGTTACCTTAAACAGCTCGGAGCCTGATGACAGGCAAGAATAAAGTCATTGGTGACGTCAATTAGGCTGACGTCACTCTTTTAAAACGACAAATTACTTCCTACTCCGACATATATCATTTGCTATACAATATGTGGTATTTATTTTTAACTGTCAGTAAACAATTAAAACATTAAAAACATCAACTTATATATATTCTTATAATTTTTGATTATAAAGGTTTAATATTATTTATGAAAGTATAAATAATAATTTGTTTATATTAATATCATCATCATCAGCCTATAGGAGCCCACTGCTGAGGTAAGGCCTCTTCTCACATGGAGAAGGTTTGAGCATTAATCACCACGCTTGCTTTAGACGGGTTGGCGATTTCAATATTATAATTTGAAATTTTAAGACCAGGTTTCCTCACGATGTTTTCCTTCACCGTCCGTCAGTAGAGTCTAAATACTCTTTAGAAAGTACATATGACTCGGAAAAGATCACATTGGTACTTGCCAGGTTTCGAACCCGCGCCCTCACGTATGAGAGACGGGCCTTTAACCTCCAGGCCACCACGACATAATATAAATTAGATAAATATGTACTAAGAGACGAAATGAGAGGAAACTTCTCAGCATTCCATGGATTCACCGTGCGGGTGCCGGGTCCATCGTTGAAGGGAGAGGAGCTTCAACAGTACCTGGGACTTGCGACCCGGATGTCGGTATAAGAGGCCCCTGCCTATATTAATCAAATAGAGTTGAAACGACAATGTGGGGGCTAATTTTAGTCTAAAACTAATTTAGTCTAAATTTATGGCTAAGAAAATGAATTCAGTGTCAAAAACAGCTTTCGTCAAAACGAAGCACAGGTCCGATTGCGTGTGAAATATTGCCGTCGCGTCTGACAGACGCTGCGAAATTGCACCTCAGCCTTTTAGACTCCGCAGAAAGACATACAAAAAGACTTGTAGGACTACAAGTTGGTTGAAAACATTGCAGTCCTAAAGATACCAGTCTCTCGACACCCTATAAAATCTATTTTACAGACTGTACATAGGAATTGCAGGATTCTTTTGCTGATTATCCTTAAATTTTCCCTTCAATGCTGCTATAATATATATTTATATGTAAGCACCAATAATCGTAGTATTAAAGAACATGGAAGGATAAACCAACTGTCCTGTGACCTGTGACCTTCCAACCTACACTCTATTCACAAGAACAGTAGAATTAAAACAAAACTCATAAAATGAACTCTTGACAACCATTAATTTTCATTCTTTTTTTATGCTATGGCCTCAGTCGCACTATGATCGCGGAATATTATGCCAATGTCAAAGTTTTTATTTGTTTGACGAATTATAATCTTGAGTAATGTGTGGTGGCAACACTGAGGAGTTTGTAGAATGGAATAAAGGCGTTTATTTTATTATTATTATTATTCTTTATTAAAAATACTCTTAGTTATTTTAATGGCATTCTTTCCAAAACATCGTTCTAAAATTTGACAACCAAATGGATTGTGACTGAACACTTACAGGCGTTCTAATGCGTTAATAATTGAAGCATTTTTTTAACATAATAAATCGCTACATTGGGCATATACATTATGTGTACACGTTTTACTAATTACAAACACGTGGAAATTTATTTAAAATTCTCAATGAAACATAATTGGTAACAATTTTTTTTTTTGTTTCACACAATCGTATGATAAATCAGTCTTAAACGTTGTCATATTTTTGTCCAGAAAATAACAATTTTATAAGATCTGGTGACATGACAGAAGTCGTGGTGACCTGAAAGTTAAAAGGACCGCCTCTCATACGTGAGGGCGCGGGTTCGAAACCTGGCAAGTACCGTTGTGATCTTTTCCGAGTCATATGTACTTTCTAAGAGTATTTAGACCCCACTGGCTGGAACAGGCTTCAGCAGGCCTTGGGGTCTAAATAGCCCCAAAAAGTGCTGGTGCAGAAGGCAAGGTGAAACCACTGCAACTATCTTCCCATGGAAGTCATCTTGTATAGGGATCACTGATACGTGATGACCACGACGAGTCTGCAGACTCTTGCGACGATGATGAAGAGGAGGTGACATTAGGCTTGCCTTTTTAAGGTTATTCATCAAGGTATTAGTATTAATACTAACAAAGGCGATTACAATTTTACCTTTATTTATAATAAATACATTTTATTTTCACATATTAAATATATGTTTCATTTAATACATTTGATTTACATAAAATTGTGTCGTCTTCATTAATTTGAGGTGGCCTGGAGGTTAAAGGCCCGCCGCTAGTGCATGAGGGTGCAGGTTCGAAACCTGGCAAGTACCAATGTGGTTTTTCCGAGTTACACGCATTTTATAAGAGTATTATATGTGAAGGCAAAAACATCGTGAGGAAACCTGGTCTTATAATATCAAATTATAAGTTTGAAATCGCCAACCCGTCTTGAGCGGGCGTGGTGTTAATGCTCTAACCGTCTCCATGTGAGAAGAGGCCTTTGCTCAGCAGTGGGCTCCGATAGGCTGATGATGATGAGAAATGATATCAAGCTTAAAGTCAAATAAACTATAATTTAGTTACACTAAAGTCGGTGACGTTCTTGTATTAAGAACATTTAAATGATCTTTTTTCTATAGTAGTTTTATTATAAATAGCACGAATAAGTTTTTACGTAGTTCAATATGGCTACGTATTATCTCGTATAATCAAAATATGAGGGACAAATTCGACAAATTCGCGGCCTGCTTGATGGAAGGTACGAACGATCGCCATGGACATCTGCGACAAAAGGAATGTCTGCAACATGCTTTGCCGACCTTGGTTGTGGGAGAGGGAATAGAAAGGGTAGGAAAAGGGAAATGGCAACCATCTCTCTCACTCATCACACGAAACGCAGCCATTAAAGACTACTTCACGCTGATCTTCTGTGAGAGGGTGGTAATTCCCCGGTCGAGCCAGTCCATGTTCGAAGTGTAGTTACAAGACAGTTAGGCACTACCACCTTAAAAATACTGTCAAATTAAAATCACTTCCAACATTTTTTTTATTCAATAACAGTTAAATTTACGTACAAACGTATTTATACGAACAAACAGATTTAAAAAAACAGTATATTTTTCTTCCACCTAGACGTACATCAAATTATAATATATTTTAAATTTTATTTGATAAATAGCCATAATCATAATTTCAAATTCCACTGACATTGTCTTAGGTCACAGTCCAGACGGCTGTTGAATAACTCATGTATATTGTGATAGGTTAGGACTAGAACTTCCTGTAAACACTAATATGTACCTAGATATAATATCTCATAGGTTATTATGAAGAGAAGTAGTAATATAAATATATATAATATATTTATTTTTATTTATATAATATATATATATATTTAGGGAACACACATTCAATTTGAACCGAACCTTAAAATTCCCGAACGCACCCGAAGTGACGTTAAAGCGATGACATCTGGTTTGCTCACTTTTACGCGGGAAAGTATTTTGTCGACGTGACTTGTGTCTTTGTAAATTGAATTTAACTTATTTAAGGTGTTTTGATCTAAGATAATAACAAGTTTGTTCTAGTTAAAAGTACTGGCTTTATGAGACAACTATATATTTTTTTAATAATTTTGTTAGAAACCTTAATATATAATATATTTAAAGCAATATTAATATATCACTTTACTTATTCTATACAAATAAATATTTATTTTTAAACATATGTATGTATAAACGTAAATAGTGACAAATAAATAATTTCCGCTATATACGTATATCCTATTCATTTCAAAGAATAAACAAGTTTTATATTGAAAGTGTGATAGAACGTGATTCTTAGTAATTTTTTGATCAAACTAATTTTCATATATTTAAAGCTTCTGACCAATTAATTACAATTTTATGTCACCAATGCTATCTAACTGGTACTATAATATAAAAATTATAGTTAGTACATTGAAGTTAGCAAGATTATATGAGAAAAATATCAATACCAACAAAACAATAGTTTATTTTTTAAGCCAAACTCCTTATGCTACTTCCAACAAGGTTGCATTAAACGTTTCACCTTCCGGGGGGTGGGGAGGGGATAAAAGGTGGAATGCGGGCACTCAATTGTGACTTGTAAGTAATCTTAATAAGGTTGGTCTTAAAGAAACACATAAAAATCCTTAAAAATCAATTTCTACCTTTTCCCGTTTCATTCCTACATTACGAAGTTTCACTTCTTCAGCGCAGAATGTCTCCAGGCACATTTTGTGACAATCGTTGAAAAACTTAATAGTACTGAAATAGGGCCGTCGTTTTTAAGACGCAAAAAATTTTAGAATTTATGAAACAACGCCACCTGTTGTGCAAAACTTGTATCATGCACAATTAATTTCTTAGTTGTTTGGTTTAGTTTCCTCTTTCACGTTCTAGATGGCTGTATACAGAAACTTCACTCGAACTTAGAAAAATAAGCCGAACATTGTCTTAAACCCTAGTTCTTATTAAAAATAATAAGATAAGGGTGATTTGTTCATGTAAAACTATATAAGATTGATTACGAAAATTTAGACTAAAGTCACACTTTATTTTAATTTACTCTACTTCATTCACACAATCTCTTCGCACACAGACACGTTTCTCTTATAATTTTAATATAATGTTAGTTTGTTGTAATATAATGTTAGTTTGTTAATAACTTATCTAACCAAATTTTACAAATTTGCCTTATAATAAAACATAGAACGCAAGCTTACGTTTTTGCTATAAAATTGTTACAGGCGTTACAAACGAAGATAAAAAATATACATATTTCGTAAAAATTTCAATATTTCTTAATTTGTTTAAAACGTTCGGATATCAATAAGAGACAGCACATATGCATTTATGATATATTCCTTTTAAAACGATCACCTGCTGAAGTTCCACATTCTTATAATTGTTCATTCCTCGATAAAATTTATATACATTCTTGGAGCACCGCCTTACTTCTGTTCGTGTATTAAAGATGGCCTTATCATAAGATCAAATCAATAGCCTATGTCATATAACTATCACAATTAATTCTTTTAACGTAGACATTATTATCAACTCGAAACAAGTGTAATGTTTTATTTTTAGCACTTTAACTAAATGTGAATAACGAGATTATTTAGCTCTCTTTGAATCTGTCTCTTAATTTAAATCCAGTTATAAAAATAACCTAGAACAAACAAGTTTAATTTTATTTTCGGGTGTAACTGTTAGCCCTAATGGCTGACAGCGTCACCGGCTGGGTTAGGTGGCCCGATGGGTGCCTCTAGCAGGCCGCACCTCGGCTTAGGACGTCGTTGAAGCAGAGGGTGACATCTAGTGATTAGTAGCAAAGTTTAAATTTAATTTATCGCTGTTCCTGTCTTACTATTCGATGATTTGTGAGTGTAAACTCATAACTGTAAGTGTTGACGATGCAAGACATAGTAATCACAGGAAAATAGTTTTCATTTATAGAATTAATTTATTGTTTTTATCGTGTGTAATTCGAAAACCATTATATTTTCAGTCAATGTAACTACTATATGTATAGTGCCAGTGTGTACACGACTTTAGCCCAAATTTTTATTAAAGCGTAATTTTTATTACACTTAAAGACATGTTTAATGTAAATGTGGCTCTGGATATTTTTATAGCCTACAATATTTTTGAGCGCGTTGTTTATGAGAGATTATTATGGCGTAACTATTTATATACTTCGCTACATTAATATATATATATATATATATATATATATATATATATATATATATATAATATCACTACATACGGACCGTAATTTTTTTTATTTATAAAACTTCTCACATAGTATCAACGTATTATTGAATGAGATACGGGAAACGCTTCGTATGTAGTATAACGCAATCCCATGGTAAACATACTTGAAAAGTAAAAATTAACTCACCACATCCGAAACAAATTATATCCAAATACAATTAATTTTTATATTATATCTTTCAAGAAAGAATTTTAATGGGAACTACCTAAAGTTTTTGAGATAATCTTGAACATACAAACAAACATGCGTTTATAATTAAACTACAGTACTAAATTGGCTCTGAAATAGAGCTCTCATTTACGTGATAAAACACATTCTATCCCTAGCACGAGTTCGCGGTCGTAAACTAATACGAGACAGTTTTGAGTTTTAACTTCAACATTCTAATACCTTTTTAACAGTGCACATAGTTTAACAGACAGAAACTCACATTGCTATATGTAATTTGTACTGTTTGTAATTATTTAATACCCTCATATTCATTAATCGCATAAACGCTATGTCTGAAGAAGGGTAATCATACATACAGAAGCACACAGTCTTAGTCCTAAGATCGAGCTAACAAGGTTCAGTGCTGCCATCTAGTTAAACTTAACCACACATATAACACGTATATGTACCTCTGTATATTCTACTTACTAATAATTCGTAATTAAATCCTTTATAATTACAATATAGTATAATAGTAGGGATAGTTTTATATAAAGAAAGATTGACCCATAAAAAGATTTTTATTATTTTTAATTAAACAAACATTTTTCATATACGCCTCATTATATTCTGTCCAAATTTACGTCACATTATACACGGATCGTTCCCGTGTCTTATAAGATAAGCTAAGTTAATACTATAATATGATAAGATACGTGAATGAAATACTTCAAACGCCTCGTATATAGTGTGACATTAAACTTGTGGTAAGCGCAAACACTGTATCATCTGATAAGAATTCTTTATTAACCAACACATTCATAGTACTTCTTAACAATGACTCACTTGTTAGCACTTATAAACTCCGTGTTAATTAAGGAAAATACTGTATTTATTACACAAAATAACAATGGAAAAGTGATTACATTTTACGACATTAATATTAAAAAATGTTATATAAAAATATTTCGAAAACTTTGAGAACGCTGACATAAATTACAAATAAAATTTAGACCGAAAAGCAAATGGCGACCGTAGCCTTGCTCTTGCTGTCTTTTTTTTCCTTGAAGTTCAATGTCATGTTGCTGATATACCTAAAATTCTGTCATTTTATAAAGTTACTAAGTTTATAAATATGCATTTACAAGCAATGACATTTCACTTCACGACTTCAGGACTTCATGATGTTACTGAAAGAAAATCTTAGTCATTCCAACAAAACAAAAATGTTACTGTAAACTTATGATTCAGTCTGTTGGCAAGGAACAGCGTATGATAATGTACTATTTTCGTTTTATGTAAATCTACACCAGTGAGAGTATAATAAATTTAAGAACACCACAGCGAATGCCAATTCTTTTAGTTTTTGTGCGTGTAAAAGTATTTTTAAAATGTAATACATCAAATGAATAACGAGTAGCGTTCACAATTTAATGTCTGGCAATATTCATTACTTTCCATTATAATAATATATAATCTGTTAAAGTAATTTATAATATCTAATGGAGTATTAAATCTTTTGATCTTTATATAAATTATTAGGGTTTAGTTTAAATAAATAAATAAATATATAAATAAATAAATATATAAATAAATAAATAATAACTATTAAAAAGGACATGTAATGATTTTATTAGATCTTATAATAATGATCTTATAAGAAATTCTAAATTCTAATATTTCTTTAATAGTTAATGATATAGTATATATATCATAAAATTATCGATTATCGATATATAAATCAAAAAGTTATTATTAAGTCAAAACAATGAACAAAATATTAACATAATAAAAGTTTCACTGTAGCGTAAACAAAAATAAACGGGATCCGGCCATCTTGTTTTTTCTAGCGTCCGCTGTCAGTTGATGTTTGTGTCTTGTAAGTGAAGCACGTCATTGTGAGTTATAAATTTTAATTACGATTATGACAAATATTATAATATTTACTTATAAGTATACAATCATACATAATTATTTGTTTAGTAAAATAAAACAGCAGAATTTAATTATTTTTAATCTAACTTTTTACTTATATTTGTACGTTAAATGAAATAAATATTGGCAGTTGATACTTAATAGCCGACATTTATCACGAATCGATACACTATTCCTATGTTTCAAAGCAAAATCTTGTTTAGTTGATATATAATTCATTAATTACTCTATTATAACTTGTTTCACCCGGTTTCCCACGTATTTAAAATCGATGTAGAACTTTAAAATAGATTAATAATGTCATAAAATGTAGTCGCGAGTAACAAGACATGTGAATTTTTATTAGAAGAAGGAAGTATGTGTTCTTAAAGGAATGATTTAAGTAAGTTTTACTGATTGATATCGTTTTTATACAGAGTTTTAAAATTTTACGCGCTGTGCAAAATTAAGATAAATTTTACTTTTTATGCATTCTTTTGTTAAATTAGTTTTGAAAGATTTTTTATAAAATGAATGATAGTTGTGCAAGTTTTATATAATGGATTTTCCTTAATAAAGCCTTCGTCTAAGACTAAGCGAACTAGTCACGGTTGAAGTTTTAGTAGCAAAGCGTTACTCTATTTAAATTAAATGCGAAATGATATACATGTCTTTTCACCTGATGTTGCTCGAGTAATAAAAAAAAAATCTATTATTTTCTTCAAAACTAGTTTGATTAATTTATGTACACATATATATATGTATTCTTAATAATAATAAAATTATTTCGATCGATCCCAACGACAAGCTCGCCTTTACTACTAACGAAATATTTCCCGTTTCTCATATATTAATATTTATTTTAATGCCATGACCAAGATTTAAGGATGAAGAAGAACTGGAAATGCTGCGTATTTAGTAAGGATAATGCAAACTTGAGTTAAGCAAACTGAAATCTGAAGTGATGATAAACGACTAAGTAGAGACTTCATTCATATTTAGACTATTCAGATAACTAGTATGTATATATATATATATATTATACGGGAATTATATATTATGTGAGTAACAACTGTCGTGATAGTATTTTTATGATGTATTGCGATCGATCGGTCTCGGCGGGTAGGGTGGAGCTGGGCTCGCTTCACAGGGACTAATTTGGGGAGCGATACGATGATGTCATGCTATTTTATCATACCTAGAAATGAAAGCGAAAGGTCAACTAATTTAGTTTATAACCTAATATTGTAAATGCGACATTTTGTGAGGAAATTTGTTGTGTTTGGAAGAAAAAATATTGCAAATATTTTGATGAAACTTAACAGTAATGTAAGTAACATTGTAAGATATAAGAAACACAGATAAGTATACAATGTATAATGTTCCTTCAGTCCGTGTAGTTCCCAGGAACACTTCATAACAAGTGTATTGTATGAAGTAACGCGACACGCGATAGATGGCGCTGACTGTTGGTTCATATATATATATTATACTAGCTGTTGCCCGCGATTTCGACTGCGTAAAAAAAAACAAAAAGCAATGAAAAAACTTTTAAGTGTCTCATGCGCATGACCTCCCACTCGTACGTGATAACGCCTGATTTTGGGATTAAAAGTATCCTAAGTTACTCCATGTTACATCAACTATTTGCCAATAGTAGTCCCGTCAAAGTCGGTCCAGCCATTTCAGAGATTAGCCTTAACAAACAGACAGACGAACAAACATTTTAAAAAATCTTATTTTGCTGAATGTACCGTATGCATGTACAAAAAAAAATGTTATTGAAAAACTCTAAACAGACATTCCAATTTTATTTATATGTATAGTATTTACACTACATTTCTCTGAGCCCAGTTAAAAAGTCCAGGCGGGCAAAGTCGCGAGCAAAAACTAATCTTAAAAAAATAATCACGAATCCAGATTCCAGACGTAATAAAGCTATAATACAGCGCTAAGTTGTCCTATTTTTTAATCTATATAATTGTGAAGTTCAATAAAAATATGTTTAGCTATTTTTAAATAAAATACGTATACATTAATGAATCGTTTGTAATAATTATAAAAGTTCTTGTTTTGTCTCATTATAAATTTATAATGAACAACAGTTCGTTAGTGCGTTATCAAAATACAAATTAACTGATAAAATTTGTATAACGCCGCTACTTACGGTATCAACGTAAACACTGTTAGCCTCGAAGTTTTTACTAAAAATCGTGGATAATACACATTAAATCTCACCATTTTAATGCCGTTAACCGACTTAAAAAAAGAAGTGTTCTCTAAACCCGTTCGCGTTTCGTGTTTAGTACATTTCCACCAAGAGAACCCAAGTTAATTCCATTTTTTTTATTCAAAAAGATTTTCTTATTGATATTGATTAATATTAATAGTCTGACCATAAACATTACTATAATATTTTTTATTTATCCCACGTTTTTAATTATATATTTTGTATTTGAAACGCGTGTTTTGTGTAGAAACTACTTTCGTTTCTGCAAATTTTTATACGTACATTTAAATTCCCTTGGAAAAAAACATTGCGCGGATCAATAGATTTCGCCTAAACTGATGGTGTTCCTTGTAATTAAGGATGGCTAGAGCTAGACCGATTTTGATGTGAATTTCACTGACTATTAGTTAATTATCCTTAACCGACTTTAAACGCGACGAAGTTTTCTACACTACTATACGTCTGTTGCGCTATCACTCCTTAAATCGGTTGCTGATTTTCAAAATTACCGTTTTAATAAAAAGGGCGAGTCAGGATCAAATGAAATGTCCTTGGGAAATTGGATGAAATTTCATAATTATGATAACGCGTATCTCAAAAGGAACCTCTTTGGGATGAGGGCAAAGCAACAGGCAGGAGCTAGTCTAGAATACATGTTCTAAAAATCTAGAAGATTTAGGACACATTTGGATGCTAGAAAATTAAGACAATATTCTAAATAAAATGATGTGTTTGTAAGACACAATTACTATGTCAATGTTATGAGATTTGGAATGTACATCGCAACACTGGCGGAACAAAAATAACTATTACTATATAAAATATAAATTAAATTCGGAATGCAAGCGCATCCATAAAATATAGATTTACACGTAAATAGTACTGAGAGGAAGTAATAAAAGTTTGTTCAAATGAGGACAACGTCCGAGTAAAACCGCAGCAAAACTATATGCGGATTTAATACATCAATGGCAAATAGGATTCTACCCTCTTAAATATTTTTTATTTTTACTCTTGTACACGTCCATTAAGCAACATCTGGCGCGATCTATTTTCGGATGGGTGGCAAACTAAATGTGAAAACCATACTATATTCGATAATTAAATATATATTTTTATATTAATATAGTTATTATTTAAAATTCGTTAAAATATTTTCACCAATGTCTTCATCATTGACGCGTGAATCAGAAAAAGCACACATTAAAAGTTGGTTTAAAAAAAAGGGACCGAAATTATTTTTTCTATATTAATTCAGTTAGAGTTATATTAGAAAATATATTAAATTATATAAAATAAACGTCACACACACTACCACGACTCACACACACATAGAATTTTTTCAACTACTCAATGTATATATCGTCTCTGAATGTCAAACAAATATATTATACTATTGGATATGAAATAGCCAATATAATTGCACTATATATTTAAAGAACTTCATTAAAACCATATTAACTTATTATCGAACATTAAGGTGAAAATTTTAATCGTGATATCGAAATTTTCGCCCGTCTATCGCATGTCGCATTACCTGTCTGTGTAACATTTATGTTTTGAATCACTGGAGTTCGCAGCTATATCTATTGATCCTGATATGTGATTTAACAAAAACTTGATTAGTTTCTATAAAGGATTGCTTGCTAAATACGATAAATAAAATTAAAATTAATAACTAGCCACTTTATATAGTAAACTCTATTAAAACTATATATATATATATATATATAATTTTATCCTTTTATTACCTATGATGTCATAATTTTATTATCCAATTCATTTTCTCAGACAATGCCGGAAGTACATCCCGCGTTCGCTAATTCTGGAAAAAAAGCTGGGATCGAGATTTGGAGGGTTGAGGTAATTGACAGACGTACGAACACACACTAAGCTACGATTACAATTAAAGCATATTTATATAAAAAAATATACACAATAATTGATACGAGTTCTTCGGTTTATTTTATTTGAAAACGTCTCTAGTACATAATTTATATCATTTAATAGCACTTGAAAATTAATACAAAAAAAAATTGTTATGGAAGTCATCTCATCTAAAATAGATAGTGAAAAAGATTACTCAATGAAAAATAATCAAAAACATATGTTTGTATATGTATATATTGAATATGATCCAAGCGATTGATCAATGTCGGAGCGAATAAAATGACTGTAAGACATCACTGACGCTCTCAAGAAACCGTTTTAGACCTTTAAGCCTCCCATCAACACGGCTCTCGTCGGCCAACCACGTGTAAGATCTGGACTATCCATAGATTTTGTTTGTCTTACTCTTCTCTTCGGCTTACATAGGAACGCCGTGCATACATTGAGCTGAGCATTCATAAACTTAGTCAAAAGTAGCTGTGGTTACAGCAGAATGAAATACAGGTTGCGCACCAGACGAGACATTTGTTGAGATAACTTATAACAGAAGAAGTAATTTGTTCTGCATACACCTTTATTTCCAAATAAAATTTTTTTAAGTATTAACAAAAAAACATTTTTAAAGTATTAGTAAAAACAATTTAATGTATTTATATTGAGATGTAAGATTTCCGCGAGTTTTATTCATTTATATGAAACTAATATTTTTCGGATAGACTACGCGGATTTTTATTATTTAAAAACTACATAATCCCGACGTTTCGGTTACTTTTCAGCAACCGTGATCACAGGCAGACGAGATGTCCGTGATCACGGTTCAATAAAAATCCACTTAGTTTACCCGAAAAATATTAGTTTCATTTAAATGTATAAATATTTTGACACACACCAAAACTGTTTTATAGGATTTCGAACCAGTGCCTGTACCCAGCCACCAGTATGGAAACTTCTACAGCGGAGACTCGTACATCGTGTTAAAGGTAAAATATGTTGGTAGTTTAGGAGTTTACTTGGTGACAAACGAGCTGACTGGCCACCGCATCAATTTGTTTGACGAGGACTCAACCAAAGTGTGCAAAAGAAACGACTTTTACCTCAATACAATTAAATAAGGTTATAATTTTAAAAAATTAAGAGATTTTTTTTTTCTATACAGACAGACAACATCATCAAAATCAGTGGAATCCAAATCCAATGCTATGGAATTTTCCATAAATCATGCACACACAATTTCCATTAGAAAAAAAAAACATTAAAAAGATATATATATATATATATATATTGTTCTGTCTGTCAGAGGCCGCTTTTTTTTTGGGGTAGTTCAAAAAGCGAGGGTAGTACAGCGTATTACGCGAATTTGATGCCCAAACTCGTGGAAACTTTTCTATACCGATTTATACCCAATCAATCGAACATTGAATCGACGAATCAAGGTCAATCACAACTGACAGTGCGTGTGTAACTATTTTAGTTGTAAACACTACATTGAAATAGTTATATTCCCTATCCACTTGATTGCTGATTGTAACCACATGTATTGATCGATTACTTGAAGCACTTGTATTACACGCGGAGAATTTATTGAAGAACGTTTAGAATCTATTTATTTATATGAATATATATATATATATATATATATATCTTCTTCCTGGCAATTTATCCCAGCATTAGCCAGGGTCTGCCTAAATATATATATATATATATGACGGTTAAGTTAGTTGACTGTAATGAGCACGATAGCCCAGTTGGTAAAGATATTCTATTATCATTAATGAGGTTGCAGGTTCGATTCCTGTTCGTGTTGGTTAGTTGTTATTAGTCTGTATAATCCGTTTGAATTATGTATATGAATTAATATATGTTACTGCCTATATAAAAAATATACTAAGGAAGCTTTTTTATCTTTTATTGTACTCGTAAGTGGAGATTATCTAGAGTTTTTATCTGTGGAAATTAATAGCATATATATGGAAAAAGAGGTTTTAATCTAGTTAGACTAATAACGGTTTGGTCAAACTTATTACCGTCTGTTTGAACGTTAGACAACAAAACTACGACATCGTTGTTTATACGATTGACTGAAATAAATTTGACACTCTATTCAGTTTGTGTATCGAAGATCTTAGTATGAAAAAATATAGTATTTTAATGATTAAATCTCAGGTCTAATTACTATTATCAATTAATCATTTTTAAGTAATAATTGTTTTCCCTTAAATCCTTTGTTATTACAAAAAAAATAACCCTTTTTTCGTAATGTCTATTTGAAGAAATTCTTAATAATATTACTAATATTATAATATTGAATGTCTATGAGAATGTTTTAATGCAATGATGTTTGTTGCTCTTTAACACGAAACTTACTAAACTGATTTAGATAAAACTCTTCAATAACGTAGCTTAGACCTCAGAATAAGACATAGGCTTTATTTCATCTCTAAATTCTATTTAGTTACTTCAAAATGAAATGAAAAACAATTGTAATGTATACAGTGACGTAACGCACACGATAGATGTGGCTAGTTGTTGGTTGTCAAATTTATTGTTCTAACACTTTATACATTTTTCTCTGACCCCAAGTCTGAAGTCTATGCGGACGAAATCGGAGGCAAAACCTATTATAAATACGATATCAAACTATTTTCCTATGACCGTATACATCCGCGACTAATATAAACACATTCATTTTTCCCCTTTAACATTATTCATAACTAAAAAACATATTTTCAATACAATAAAACAGAAGAAATCTTAAATATTTAGACGAGCGGTTCATCAAATCTATCCTGGGATATTCACTTCTGGCTGGGATCGAAGACATCTCAAGATGAAGCAGGTTCAGCCGCGATCTTATCAGTTAATCTGGACGACGAACAGTTCCAAGGGAATGCTGTACAGCATCGCGAGACCCAGGGCTATGAGTCCAGACAGTTCCTGAGCTATTTTGAACCAGGTAAGATAATAACGTAGAAGATTATTTGAATACCAAATATATTACGTCGATAGGTGGCGCTTTCAACAATTTTAACAAAAAGTGAAATTAATGATATATTAAATGTCTGTAAACACTATTTCGTAATGTATGATTAAAAGTATGTAAGTCAAAATTAAACAACATAAGTTTACTTGCTATAAAGGTAGGGTTTGCATATATGCTGTGCACTCCATATATATATATATATAAGAAACAAGATGAAAATTGATTTTAAAATAATATTCAATACAATTTCGCTATAAATATATTGAATTTACACAAAACTAAACACATTTTTAAATTAATAATTTCCAACTATATCGCTCTAAAGTTATAACACAAATGAAAGATTTAGACGCACTCCGAAAAACTACGATCGATTAATATGTCACACCAACGCGCGTTGCGAACTACAAAGAGTCCTGACCTCGTTTGACAACTGCTTATATGTGTTTTCCCCCACTCCTACCTTCTCATATATATATATATATTTCAAGCTATACGTTATCTCGACGGCGGCCATGCTTCCGGTTTCAACCACGTCACTGTGAACGCTGGCTCAGAGAAAAGGTTATTCCAGATCAAGGGCAAAAGAAACGTGCGAGTACGACAGGTGAGCTATATTACACCTACTACAAGTTCTTATAGCCGGACAGATTACGCAGCGTTGATAGTATTCCGTTTATATATCGATATATCTAGCGGTGAGAGCGTTGAACTATTAAAATCAATGAATAAACATCAAATGTATGAAGAAAGTAATATGCCTTATAAAAATAACAAGTTAAATTTAACTTTTATTTCAAGTCATTTCAGTGAACCGCCTTAACACAAGTTTCCATATTACATACGGATGGTAACCAGTTTTTCTTTCATCAATATTCTCACGTAGTATTAACGTATATTATAGAATGGGAAACGGGAAACTATTCGTATGCAGTGTAAAGCAAAACTCTGAATTCATACTAAGACAACTAGTTCCTGTTACAGTATCGATATAAAAAAAAATATTTTCAAAAGAAAGTTCCGAAAAATCTATTATATTTTACTATTATGACTTCTTTATCGTAATATTTATTAAAATTTTTTTCGAAAACATATTCCAGAAAATCAATTTTTTTTTTATTATTTCGTTGTGACAATGTATATTATTTTATAATATTGAGGTGGAGGCTTCGGTGGCATCTATGAACAAGGGAGACTGCTTCATCTTAGATGTAGACCACCAGATACTGGTGTACGTTGGAGACGGTTCTAAGAGCGTGGAGAGAATGAAGGCTATCACAGTCGCCAACCAGATACGAGACCAAGATCACAGCGGAAGAGGAAGTATCGAAATCATTGGTCAGTACACAGATTATACGAAAAACGATCGTAATTTATAACTATTCTTGCCACTGAATTGTGTATAAAGATATTATTTGAAAAGAATGTATTGAAATATATTCAATTATATGAAATAAACATCACACACACTACCACGACTCACACACACTACCACGCCTCACACACACTACCACGCCTCACACACACTACCACGCCTCACACACACTACCACGACTCACACACACTACCACGACTCACACACACTACCACGCCTCACACACACTACCACGACTCACACACACTACCACGACTCACACACACTACCACGCCTCACACACACTACCACGACTCACACACACATATATTACATCGATCCGTGAACACTCCTCAATGTGTGTGTCGTCACATCATAGAAATAATCAATGAATTAAAAATGTCTACATATATTAGGCCATACAATATTTTCATCATATATAATTCCAACAAATACACGTTTCCAGATCCTTACTCCAATGAAGGGGATGTCAACAAATTCTTCACAGCCCTGGGCTCTGGAGACCAGGACTCCGTGTCTGACGCCGAAGACGGTGGTGATGATGAGGTGAATAATCTCACTGACAAACGAGATACTTCCTAAAATGTCTATTACACATTCTTGTAAAATATACTTGACGGATTTCGATAAAACTTTTAAATATTATAGCTGACACGTGAGATAAGGACGGGCTATAATTTATACATTGATATAAAATGTATTTCCTTGGGAGCATCTAACGGTTGCATTGTATGTAGTAACGCGATTCAGACGCTAGATGGCGCTGACAAACAAATACATTTTACTCTCGAAACAAACAGATGCACATGATGTAGACGAAGTCGGTAGCAAAGGCTAGTAATATATTTTTCAATAGGAATTTGAACGCGGCGAGTCCAGGGAGGTCTGTCTCAGTGAAATATCAGACAGCTCGGGATCAGTGAAAATAAAAAAACTGGATGCTCCTTACACAGCGGCGCTTCTTGATACTAACGTGAGTGCAATTAATTCCTACCACAAGTTTACACTGTTACACTCAATACAGATAGTTTACCGTTTCATTAAGACACATGTTTGATATAAGAATACTGTCTACACATACTTTGATGATTCGAACCCTTAGTAGGGACACTGGTAGCATTTTATATACTTTATGTGATATATATATATATATATATATATATATATATTTGATTGTTTTATCAGGAGTGCTACATACTGGACACCAGCTCTAGTATCTATGTGTGGGTCGGAAGACACTCCAATGGAAGGGTAAGTGGATTTATATATAAGCAAAACTATATTGTCTGTTTGTCTCATCTATAACGGCTGGAACTATTTCTATAAGGTTTTCACATGTATATAGGTAATTTAAAAATAAGCAAATGAGGGTAGTTAAAGAATTTATATTGAGCTCGAACAGAGTCATTAGAGCTGGAGAATATGATGATTTTCAATAAATACAATAATTAATTGTTTGTGTGTGTGTATATATATATACACATATATATGTATTCGCACACACACACACACATACAAATATATATATATAGACATATAATATTTGTTATTTAAAGGAGAAGGCGGAGGCTATGAAGAAAGCACATCAGTATTTGGAGGCCAACAATCATCCGTCTTGGGTAAGTTATATATGTTAATTAATATATTATGTAAAGATCATATAAATAATAGTTTTGTAAGAACTTATCATTGTTGGGAAACATATATATATATATATACACAAGTGGATACTACCTTTTAATTTTTGTATAGGTTTTATGTGCACAGGATAGCAGAAATTTCTGCCAAATTAGTTATATTTATATATATAACAAATCCATCTCACTCTGTCACAGATCAAACATATTGCCGTCTCATTCTATCACAAAGAATGTTTTTTTTTTTTAGGTTCACATCTCCAAGGTTGTGGAAGGCGCTGAACCTGCAGCATTTAAACAACATTTCCAGGATTGGAACTGATTTTATATATATATATATGTTGTTATATAAGCACAATTCTGTAATGCACAAATACATGTAATTCAGAACAAAAATATCTTTATTATTTACAAAGAACCTTACAATTTTTAGCTGTTAATTTATCACATATTTTTTTTCTCTCAATGAAAAAGGGTATTTGGGAGAAAATAATTGATTATAATAGGTTTTAAGGAAATTGTAGAGAACAATCAAATTACTCAAGTATAGCCGGGGCATAAGTCTGTAGAACCATTTTGTGACCTACAAAATGCTGATTGTGAACCATCGATGGGAACGGGATAGTGTTATAATACACTATAATCACTAGAATCATTTTTATGACAGATTATAATTAATTATAATAACAAAATTGTAATTTTGTTATGGCAACATTTGAGTATCGACATGTATTTGAAGCTATTACTGGCTTCAGCCATTTCGTAGGACATTACTGGAAGTAACGCTGAACATTGAAAATCCAGTCTGAAACTGTGGCTACGGAAAACAGCTTTTATAAGTACCGAGAATTCTAGTACATACTGTGCCACCAAAAACTCATTACTTTATATATTTTTTCTAATAATTCTATTAAAATATAACCACATATTTAACAATGACCTGCTCTTAGCTTAAATAAGCCTTTTCTAACCACACACTAAACGTTAACAGTTGATTAGTAAATCCTTTTAGTTTTCACGAAGCTTATAAAAAGGAAAACGAGAGACTCTTCGTTAGTGGTGAATTTAAACAAACATGTGGTAAACATACGGAATATAAACTAAAAAGACGTCATATCACTATAAGAATTCTTTATTTGTCTTTAATTTCACTAACGAACCAATCGTGTGTGCGACATGCCGGCGTCACGCCACGTAGTGAAGTATTGCTTGAATATAGCGGGTTCCGTACCCTGTGGAATCCTCGCCACGTGTACCTAAAATATAACATTGTAAAATATATCATATATAAAATAAATTTTGGACAAAGAAAATACAGACTACGATATAAATATACATCAAAACCTAATGAAATCACTAGAAAAATCGTATATTTAAATTAGTGTCATTTCGAGTGTATTTATACATTACTTAAATAAATACATTCAAAACTTAAAATAGTTTAAACTTTCATTAAAAACATTGTTGTTTGTTTGAAACATGGCCTTTATCGGTGCAAATTAAAAATAAAAACATTTTTTCAACATGCACTGGACATTTAAAATTGACGTTACTCGTAATGACATTAATTTACAGATAATAGTACAAAACTTATCTAAATCGTATATTCTTTTATTTATCTGGAATAAATATTCTTGACACGTAAGTAATATAAAGAGCTTAATTATTTTATATTTATATAAATAAGAATATTTAATAGAATAAGGTTAATATTTCGTTCAGTAATTTAAATTTATTACTCACCCATGACGGATAGTTCTTTGAGCTCAAATATTGTTCGGCCTTGGACATAGCTTCACTTTTTTCCTATATAATAAATACAATATGTATAACGTTATATTAAAAACTTATATTAAAATTTTTATACGAATTAAGTTATGAATTTATGAACTGTGAATTACAATATAAATTATTGCAATACCTTATTATATTTCAGTTCAACGATTTGACATCACAATAACGTGTGAAAAATTTTTTCATATGTAAGGGGAAAAAAATATGAAAGGAGGAACAAAAAATATTTTTAAAAAATTAACCTTTGGTGAAGCTTGTTTCCCAACCCACACATAGATTGAGCCGCTGACAGTGTCAAGTATGTAGGTGTCCTAAAAATATTAATAATACATCAGAAGGCTTTCAACAAGGTTGCGTTAAACATTCAACGCTTCGGGGTGGGGAATAGAAAGAGACGGAGCGAGAGTAAACGGGTCTGTTGTGAATTGTAAGCAATGTTTATAGTTTGTCTTAAGCAAACAATATAAGCTCACTCAAAATTGTTTTCTACTCCTTCCTATTCTCATTCCCACATTACGAAGTTTCATTTCTCCCACGCAGAGGGACTCCACGCACTATTTTTTTTTATATATCAAGGATTTCGATAGTTGACTTAGGTTTTAATTTAAAAAGACAAAAATATTTACTTGTGGCTTCAGCTGGTCCTGGCGGTAGGGTCCTGTGAGTGGAGTTATTTTTAATTTCCCAGAACTGTCGGACACTTCTGACAAAACGACTGACCGCTCCTCATTTTTCTCGAATGTCTGAAAACGTGTTCGAATTTCACAATACCACTAAATACGTTACAATATTTCAAGTTATCATTATCTTTTTGAAAACGAGAAATAAAAAACAACGCCTTAATTTTTTTATGAGTTTAACGACAATAATGGCTACTGCTAAGAAAATCTATTAGGCGCTTCCAACATTAGTTTCAACATAACATTACTCATATGGTATATCTTACTTATACTTGATTTAGATACAGTTTTCAGTGCCTTTACCTGATCATCTCCGCCGGCACTTTCATCTGGCACCAGATTTTTGGATCCAGAACCCAGCGAAGTAAAGAATTTGTCGACATCTACGTCACTAGAATATTGGTCTGAAAGATGAGAGTATATTTAAATTACCTTACCTATATGACTTGGGATTACAATTTCATTTATGTATAAAGATTTTTTTTTTTGTTTATTTAAAGTTATGAGACGGTATCATGGTTTTTGACAGCATAAACTTTTTTTAATGCTATGTCCTCATTCGCACTGGAATCGTGGACTTTTATGCCAATATTATTATTTGTTTGACGAATGATAATCTTGAGTAATGTGTCGCGGAAACAATATGGAGTTTTTAGAATGGAATAAAGGCGTTTATTTTATTATAATTTTAAAGAAGAATCTAGTCAATAAAAACTTGTCGATAAATTGAATGATATAGTTGATATTGATCCAGGCGTAGACAATAACCGACGTGGTTGTCACAAAAAAAATATAATTATATGTCGAATAATGAAAATTATTATTTTTTTAATATTGTGTGATATTCAAAAAATAATCATCAACAAAATTCATCCTTTAAAATGTTTTATAACAACTGTCAATGAATTATCGTAATTACAAATCGAAAGTACATCTACAATGAGCGTAACTATTTTAACGTAAAAATGTTATAAAGTATAAATCCTAAAATAATTTTCTACTCACCAATAATATCAACTTTCCCCCGTCCGTTGTGATCCTGATCTCTTATCTGATTGGCTATGGAAATCGCCTTCAACTTCTCCACATTCTTCGCTGAACTGCCCACGTACACCAGGATGCTGTTGTCCACATCGAGTATGAAGACGTCGCCTTTGTTCATCGACGAGATGAGAGGATCCACCTGTGATACAAAGCATGTTGCGGCCCTGAATAAGACTTAGAAACGATTGATGTTATAAGTGTGACGTCGTTGTCTGCGCGTTTGTGACATCGTACCTCTCAAACAGATAAACAGATTTCAATGAGGTTTTTGTCACTTGCAAGAGAGTTGTATTTTGCTTAACATCTGTCCAGTAGTGCACAATGTTTACTACCTTTTCCAAAGCATTTCTTGCGTATGACAAACACTATAAATAATCACGTGTCAGTATAAATGTCTAATGATAATGTGTTTGGGTCTTTGTGATGTTTTAATATATTTTTGTTATTTTATAAAACTCGCTCTGTCCACTATTTAATAAATACTAGCGAAGATGGGTGTATACATATATATATATATATTGAAATACATGACGACAGTGTCAAAAAAAAATGTCGACTTTAATATTTTAGCGGGCGTGGTTTATAATTCATATAAATAATAATAATAATAAGGTAAAAGATAATAAGATTAATGAGACTTTTATTGATATGAAACATTAAAATATGCACCGCTGTCGGCGGTTTTAACTTGAAGATTATTAGATATACATACATCTAGTGACTGCATCCCTAAATAAATACTTATTATACGAAAATACTATAATGTATATATATATAGACTGACACATACAATAACTCTTCTTTATCGAAACCTTACACATCGATCTTACCTGTCTAACCCTAATATTCTTCTTTCCTTTGACCTGGAACAGTCGTTTCTCAGCTCCCGGGTTTGTGACCACGTGGTTGAACCCGGAGTCGTGACCTCCGTCGAGGTAACGTACAGCTGGAAGGTCATGATTACATTTCAGTTTGAAAAACAGTAATAATTTATCATAATTTCGGAAGTATTCAAGCCAAGAATGCTCTGTTGCTAGTATTGTTATCTTTCGGAGTCATTTCGAGCTGACGGTAACATTTTTTTCTTACTTCTTCATACTCTGTGCTCGTTATTTCAATAGCCGCGGACTTAATTTTTATTAATCAAAAATCATTTTTTATACAAAAAAAATAAAAACAAAAAAAATATTCAACCCTAGCTTCGAATAAATCCTTTTTGTGCATAAAAATTCGATTCGCATGAACAGTATAGATATATATATTTTAAATACAGCTGTTAGTACTATTTAAGACAGACAATGATTTTTTTTAGTTGTCTAAATGTCTTACTAGATGGAGTTACTGTCTATGCAACGATCTGTCATCGCTCGGTCGTATAATGCTCTCTCGTGTCAACTACTTAGCTGCGTTTTGATTACAATTAAATCCCATATCATTGTCCAATACCATCAATAGTTAGCTGTGCTTAAAATTTTAGGACATTAATTAACAAATATACAATATTTAAATGAAACCAATGCTTCGGATTGCTACGCGTTAAATAATTATCTAATAAAAACTACGCGCTCCCTACGTTTCTGTCACTACTGGGACGAGATGAGAGTTTAAAGGATGAGAATAATTATAATAAAATAACCGCGTGGTAATCCGAAAATAGTGGTTACATTTAAATGAATACTCGCGAAAGTCTTAGGTCTTAAATATATGTTATTTTTAAACTGCAATAATATCCAGTATCTCACCGCCATTCTTGAAGTATCCAAGGAACTGCTGGCTCTCGTAACCCATGGCTTCTCTGTGCTGTATCGCCTTATCGTTGAATTTATCATCCAGACCCACAGACAGTATAGCAGCAGCTCCGGACTCGTCCTGGGATGACTCGCTGCCGATCCAGTAATGGATATCCCAGGATAAATTCTTTTTTTTATCTGATGTAGTCTGTGACAACGTGATAGTTATGTGTATATATATATATATATATATATATATATATATATATATATATATATATATATAAATTCAGATATTAGATATATTATTATAGATTACTTTTAGGACAATATATGAATCTCCCTTGTAGAACTTTCCATGTTCTGCGGCTGGCACTGCGACGGGATCGAAGTTCTGAAAACGAGGAATATTATATAGTCTTATTTTACTTGACAAATTATAACTGAAAGAATACAGATAGATTTACTACTCCCTTTATCTAAATAACATCATAGTTAATTAAATTGTAAGTCCTTAAAAATAGTTATACGAAATGACCAGACGTTACTTTCATTTTGTACATTAGAATTAAGTTATATTTATCTGATTTTAAAACTACCATCACTTATTACGGTTCATAAATAAGAGGAGTATGTCGGAGTTGTCTCCTAACTAGATTAATTCTTTATAATTACCTCAATTCTCCATATTTCGAGTCCAGCCTTTGTGCCGGCGTTCGCGAATGCTGGGTGGACACTGGCCTTCTGGCGGGCATCCTGTTAAGGGAACTTTATTAATATATATATATATATATATATAGATAGGTAGAGAGAGAGAAGCTGTTAGCATCGCAGAACCCACATACAACCAAAAGTTTCCTATATGCTTTAGTACAAGTTCATCTACATTCGGAGTTGACTACATACGGAGAGTTAATGGTTTTTCCTAAAACATTTCACATTATAGTATTAACGTAGGTTATTGAATGGGAAACGGGTAACGATATATATATATATATTATAGTTGATTATGTCTTAAAATTGAAGAGTTCCTACCGACGCGGCGATGTAATACTCGGGAGAGGAAGCAGTTAATTCACAAGACTCGCCTTACAATGAGTCTGATAGATATTTTTGTAGTTATTTATAGATATCCATTCTTAAATAATACGTTAATAACTCACGTGAGCGTGTTAGAAGATAAATAGGAATGATATTTTTCATATACAAACGTTTGTAAACTATAACATAGTATTGTTTATTAAAAAAAGATAATTTTTTAAATTAAAAGTTAATAATATAAAAATAGTTTGTTATTTTTTTTATTTAATTTCATGCAATTGACGAATATTAGGATAGTTAACTGTGCATTTATTTATAGGACAGCGTACGGAGCAGCGACGACGTAGCTCGTGAGTCGTAAGGATGGGAAAATGTTTCGGTTTCCGTGAACAATTTAAACGAGACATAGATGATAATTGGTTAGCAATGGTATAATAACTCTGGTAATTTTTCCGTAACGGCACACGCTATTTAAGGTCCTTGATGTTGTCGGGTACAGTACGCGTTTTTTTTGTTATTTTATATCGACCTGATCCCGACGTTTCGGTTCCTTTGCACCAACCGTGATAACGTAGACGAGACGAAAATACCAAACGAAAGACAAACCAGTTTTAGCATGTATATTTGCCTGGTGTCAATCGTTTTTAGAAATTTTACAAAAATTTATGTTGTTGCTACCAGAACTGCCGAGTTTGACAACTCAAGTTAAATCAACTGAGTTAAAATTAATACAAAATATAAAAATTCTATAAAATACCCGAAAACAGAGATCTTATTGAAAGTAGGATCCGAAATTAACAGATGGCGCTATCAACAAAAAAGTAAGCATTATTTATTGCCAATAGATGGCGTTGTTACTAAAATTGATACTACCCACCTTATCGCTCAGCGATGTGATGTGTCCACTGACAGACTGCTGTCTTACCGCAGTCCTTGCTTGCGTTGAAACCGCAACCGCGAAGATTGTTACTACCGTTAGGAGCTTCATTCTGAACAAAATAGTAATATATATACATATATACCATTATAATAAGCCCATTCTAGACAAGAGCTGGTCTTCACCACTTTAGGAATAAACTTAATTATATTGATTGAATTATATTTTAACGATACAGTCATTCAAAATAGCTCAGTATTGGATTCAAAATGAAATGTTACATTCGTAATACAAGGAAAATAATGTTCTAATAAAAATATATGTTAACCAACATACATAGTATGTGTTAGTATACAATAAATGTACGCCTGTTTTGAAATTAAATTACCTCATGAATCATTACAAACAATGCCTTCAATTACTTAACAGGAAATATATAACGTTAGTTCTCCATTGCCGACATATAACCTTTTTATAAAACTTAGTCATGGCGATATAAAAGACCGGCTAACTCCAAAAAAGGAATAAAATATCATCATTGTTTCATTTCCTGTATAATGTATGTATTTTGTTTGAGGCTAAAACCTTTAGATGAATAATTAGGGATATAGTCAAAAGATGGCGCTGTTATTAATAATTCTTCAACGTGAGGTTTATCACTGTATTGATTAAAAAACAACCTAAATAAGACAAAATCAGATAAACTACTATAACAGCTTACTACTTGTTTCGCATAAACTAAAATTAAAAAATCTCCATGTTCTTCATAGTCTTTAACAAGGTTATTGTTGCTATCGTTGACTCGGAATAACCGTTCCTTAATGTTATTTTAGAAAGCTTTCAAACGTATCTTTCTTAAAACAATCTTTATCTTTTAAAGGAAATAAATATGATATAGATCGTTATTTATGGTATATAATTGGTAACTTTAAACCGGATATAACATACAAATAGTTGGTATATCTATGTATTATGTAATGCTTACAAAAGATAGTTACTTGAAATAAGCGTATCTTATCACATATAAAGGTTATTAAGTCATTCTATAACACAATATTGCTAGATAAATCTTAATTAAATTTAAATTAAATTAAATTAAATTAACATATTTATTGTATTCATTTAATATTGTATAATTTTGTCGGTTTAAGAAACAAAATAATATAGTTATATTGTAGTCTCGATTAATAGTAATGTTTAAGGCTTAATTTAAATTTTGTATTAAAATTTTATGTTCTTCAAACAATCTCACTAACAATAATAAGGGCGCTGTTATTAAATCAGTGTTTTAAGAATAAGAGCCATTGAGTTTGAGAATGCGAGATGCGTTGATTAAGTTCTGTTAAAGTAATAAACATGTCTTGTAAACAAGAGATTTATAATTTGAGTTATTTTTTTTAAAAAAAAGGTAAATATATTGTCAATAATTTTTCTAATTAATTCGGTGGTTGAATTCAGATCTTTATTGTTTGAAGGAATTCATAAAAAAACGGTGGAATGTAGGTTATTTTTGTCGATTATCCTTTTCATCATTTCACACACATATATATATATTAATAATATTTTCGTTTTTATGATTAGATCACATAAAATCATTTCATTATGTGTTAAGTCTGTATAAATTTTTTTAAAGTTTGATTTAAAGTAAGTAACAACACAATATTATAATTAGGTATATAAAAACGTAATGAAGTTTAGAGAAATATTACTATAATATATTTCAATGGGTACATATAGCCATTTTTATCCCTAGTACGAGTATTCCTAGTATTAAACGAGATACATACAGTTTTGACGTTTTAACTTTCTATAGGTATCTAAATTGATGCTAACTCATGCGTAGACTTATGAACGAATTAGTAGAAACTTTCAATTTGTAGTTACGTGCGAAACTTGTATTAAGATCGCAGCAAAACTAGTTCTTACCTCCCCTCTAAAACGAAACAGTCACCAAACGAGATAAGTATTAATGATTTTTTCGAAGTAGGTAGGTTAGAAATAAAAAATATAAGACCTCTTTGCTATTCAAACTATAAATTAATTATATCGGGAATTATAATAATATGATAGAAAAAATATATATATATATATATATATTGTTTATTAATTGAAAATAATGTCTTAAGATATCTCTTCATTTATTATGTCCGTATAAAAACTAAAACGATTAAATAACGCAATCCGAATGAATTAGAAAAACTTAACAAAACATATTTTCATTAGAATTAAATATAACTTAACCATATCACAATAAAGTTAAGTCAAAAATGTCGTACTCACGTTAAGGAGCGTGCGTCCGTAACAAGAACAACCTCACGACTGAGCTGAATGAGACGAAATACTATGTAAGCGAGGATAAAAAACAACAGCAAAAAGTTTACGTCACACGAGATACGGCGAGTTTAATGTTTTCACTTTATAATAATAGTAATATTAGTGTGAGTGATATAAAACACAGCGTCCCGACATGTAGAATAATTTGGAAGGTTCCTGTAAAAAACTCGATGCTATAACCGATCATCATCACCTATCAGAGCCCACTGCTGAGCAAAGGCCTCTTCTCACATGGAGAAGGTTAGAGCATTAATCACCACGCTCGCTCAAGACGGGTTGGCGATTTCAAACTTATAATTTGAATCATAACCATTGACCAGGTTTCCTCACGGTGATTTCCTTTTCCGTTTGTCAGTGGTGTATAAATACTCTTAGAAATTACATGTTACTCGGAAAAATGTATATCTATTAATGAGATCTGAGACTTTCGCGAGTTTTATTCATTTAAATGTAACTAATATTTTTCATATACACTACGCGTGCTTTATTTTTTGTTAAAACTAC
Organism: Danaus plexippus; assembly: GCF_018135715.1. Taxonomy (NCBI): domain Eukaryota; kingdom Metazoa; phylum Arthropoda; class Insecta; order Lepidoptera; family Nymphalidae; genus Danaus; species Danaus plexippus. The sequence goes on from NC_083558.1 coordinate 1,924,875, forward strand.
ACACTCCCGACGTTTCGGTTACTTTTCATCAACCGTGATCACGGACAGACGAGATGCCGTCTCGTCAACTATAGGAGTATTCATAGAAGAAACAGATGCCAAATATATGATTTTTGATATTTTTGTCAGTCTGTCTGTCTGTTGTAAACTTATAACATAAAAACTACTGGACGGAATTCAATAAAATTTTATATGGTTGTTGCCGATCACGTGATGCAACATTTGGGGAACCCTTTACCGCGGGACTCATTCCCATGGGAATATTTTTATATTACTTTGAACCAAACTTTTGTAAAGTTACTTGCATGAACACTTAATGCGTTTAATAATGACATGTTGTATTTAATTAATATACTAATTTCCGAGGGACAAATCATAAGTTGTGTCGGTGTAGATCTGCGTACGCCCTGTTTTTCTTAAACACAGTTATATGTAGCATTATCTCGAGTGAGCAAAGCAAGAAGCCTGTTTACACTCACTGAGACTGCTAATACGACTTTTAACATTGTTTATGAAGAAATTTTGTAGTAAGGTACTTTTTCCACGCGAACAAAGTCGCGGGCACAGCTAGTATTCAATAACAGTTAGATATGACTTAACAGCTGTGCGGGCTTTGAACCGAAAGTTATTTAAAATTCTTACTTAAGTTGAGACTTTTATATAAAGGACAAAATATATATATATGTATATATATATATATGTTTATAGAATATACATTTTTTTTAATTTTATTTTCAAAAATAAGTAAACATATATAGAATGTACATTGGTATAATTTTAAGAAAACCATATTTTATCGTTATTTCAATGTAACATTTAAAAATAAATATTTGTTGTGAAAAAAATCTTATATGAAAAGGATTTACGAATGAACTGTGACGGATAACAGTTGTTGATATTTAAAAAAAAATAAGATATTTTTTACAAACAGCGACATCTCTTGACGGGTTATAGAAAACTATATATAATGAATTTGGTCTTTCCATTAAGGATACATTTGAATTATTACATTAAGTACATATGTTTAGTACATTTCAATATAAAACTCGCTTATTATTGTTGTTATATTGTTTAAAACTTATTGCATCAACATAAACAAACTTCTTCATAGAATACGAATTATCTCGGTGAGGTTATCAAGTGTCAGGTGTTGGGTGATTCTGCTAATTTAGGATGTTAACAAAGATTATTTGCTTGCTGTCTAAACTCTTCTGAAATTTAACTATTAGGGACAACAGAATGATGATCAGAAAGATATTTAATGGTATAGCCATATCATATAAAAGAATTTAAAATATAATTCATAATGATTTAATATTCATGAAGTTTCCTGCGTAATTGGCACCGATGTTCTATTGAAACAAAAAATTGCAGCCGTTTTAAGACTTTCGGCTAATATCAGTGTTTTTGTATCTGATCTACAATAACTTCTGAGACAATATTGTTTATTTATTTTTTCAAAGGCGGTAAACGAGCGGACGGCTTACTTGACGGGAGGTTGTCACCGTCGCATGGACATAGCGGATGTTGCGAATGTGTTGCCGACCTTGATTGTGGGAGAGGGGGAGGAAAGGGTGGGAACAGGAAAGCGGAACCCCCTCTCTCTCTCATAGGACGAAACGCAGCCATTAAAGCTACTTCACGCCGATACTGCTAATAAAATTTGAATTAATCATAATACGTCTGAGTTATAATAACAATTAATAGAATGGAGGTGACCGAGTAGGTCGACTCCAAAAAAACTCTAAACAAGTTTTATCTTTAAATAACGCGGTATTCATACACTGAGAGTCGAGGGAAATACAGACGTGGGCAAAATGTTCGAAGTCTTTGAATAATTTGCCGCGAGACAAAAGATGAAGACTTACATCGTTCTGTCATTATACAACCTTGAGGAAAAAAAATAAATGAAATCATAACAGAATCACCCAATTAGACAAAAAAAAATACGTTAATGATTCAAGGAAAGCGGTCTCTTCTCAGACCGGTCCTGTTTGTTTGAGATTACTAAGAATTATTTACAAATAATAATATTTTATTAATCATCGTTGTTTGAACGAACTCTCTATTAACTTGCATTATATATATCGCGTAATATTAACTGTTTAATTCGTGCTTAGTATTTAGCATTAATATTAATTGATATTTTCAATTCCCTTTACGGAATTTCTATTGAGATTTAAAATATTTAGCTCCTTGTCTGTCATAGAATATAGTTATGCCTATATTAATTTGTGATAATTTAAAACGAGATTTGATATTGGTCCTTGGAATATTTGTCTCTGTGCGTCGGTTCCAAGTAATAGTTGGACTTTATCGTTGCTCGCCATTAATCTATAAAAAGAGCATGACAGAATGAAAATTAAAAAGAAAAAAATTTTAAATATGTCGTCTCTTCTTCGTAATCGATTTATAATCGATAGATAGACATATCGATTTACAATCGAAAGATACGAGATTTAAACAACTTTAAGTGTATTTTACAAAGTGTACACGATTTATTAGAATCATTGTTTTTTAGATAGTTTTAGTTTATACGCTAAATTGTATGTTGATAAGGAAATTCAGTATGAGTCTCCAATCAAAAAATATTACAACGTTAAAATGTCAAAATAAATCCTCTTTTCTCATTATCGTTGTTACTTTAAAAGCATATTTTTTAATAGTGATAAAATCAGCGGGAAATTTTGGGAAACGAGTCGACTTTTAAAACAATTTTATCGATGTTTGTATAAGGTTATCGATATTTAAAACATCTTCACGTTGACATGACTATAAACAGTTATAAGACTCACCTCGTCGAGATGAGACTGCTTTTGTTGACTGTTTTTTTATTATCACAAAACTTTGTTTATAGCCGAAAGTTAAAAAATGTGTTCTCTTGGAAGCAAATCAGTTATAATATAGACGGTGTTCTGTGTAAGTTTCTTTGTATTTTGGTTTCCTTTTTGTTGCATTAATTATATGTTGCTAAAAGTATTTATTATTTAAGACGATAAGGATTCTGACTCATTGAATGGAAAAGAAAATTTTATCCAATACAACAACGTACCAATAGGATTCGAAGTGTACAAAGAACGGGTTTTCGTTACCGTTCCTAGACGGAGATTCGGTAAGTTATATTACTTCACCTGATATTTTAAAATAGCAATATAATTAATTTAATGATTTTGCTCTAAAATATAATCAGACATTTTTAAAAATTCTGTCGTGAATTTAAATATTAAAATATTATACATTTAAATGAAACTAATGTTTTTCGGATAAACTATGCGTGTATAATTTTTGTAAAAAACTACATACTCCCGGACGTTTCGGTTACTTTTCAGCAACCGCGATCACGGGTAGACGAGATGCTTTATTTATGTAACAAATTAGAAATTGAACACTGATACCAAATATTCTTTTTACGGTGTGTTATTAAATTTGCTTTCAATCTTAACACAATACTTTCTTCTGGAACTTTCAGGTATACCCTCGACTCTCAACATAGTGACCAGGTCATCTAGAAGTCCAGCTCTAACTCCGTATCCTGGAAGTGAACACCTCGTTTCCGTGTATCGACCTAGAATTGACGTCTGTGGAAGACTCTGGATGGTTGACACTGGCCTTTTGGAAGTTCCTGGTGAGGTTTAAGTTTAAAAAACAACTTAAAAGGTTGCAATTATTGCCAATAGATGGCACTTATCACAAAAACTTGTTGTTTTGTAGTTTCTGATATAAAATAGTGATAAATATACATACACATTGAGTAACCCACATAGACGGTAGCGGTACTAAGTCTTATTGGTCTAAGTACGAAGCGTTGTTAGTTTTCCATTTATCAAACTATTTTCATACTATCAAGGGAGGGGAGTTACTAGCGGTAATGCTGTTTTATCTAATTTAAAACAATTTCCTAAGAAATACGACCATATTTTTCGTGTAATCGATTATTTATTTCGTTTCAGGTAACAGAAGTCAGTTACAGAAACCAGCAATCGTTGTTTACGATCTGAAAACTGATAAGCAGTTATTGAAGTACGAATTGAAAGATTCTGATCTGGTCAGCGATAGATCCTCTGGTGGTAAGCATATTATAATACTAGTTTTTGCTTGTGACTTCGTCGTCTACTTTAAATGTACGAACGGGCGACTTCTGTTCTGCCTAGGAAGCAGGAAATTAGGAGATTTTGAATTTTATTATATTTCGATCAGCGTCATGAAAAGTATTCTAGACTACTACTACTACTACTACTACTACTAGTTCTAAACTACTTTATTTTCATCAAAATCCGTACAGCCGTTCTTGAGTTATAAATGTTGTAACTAACAAGACTTTCTCATATATTTCTCTTATATATGTATATAACAGAAGTATTATAAATATACATATATATTTCCTGTTTATAATATTATAAACAATAATATTTAAACATTTTATATAAAGCTTTACAATAATGTTATTCTCAATTACAATAACATAATATAGGCTCTATAGTTTATCTCTTCATTCCAAGTAGTTCCCACGAACTGACGATAGATGACGCTGTCAAAAAAGTTATAACATACCTTCTATGTTTCTAATTTAGCTTAGCCGTAAAGCATTCTTTTGACTCTTTGATTCGGTCGGAACATAAACATGAATTATCATTTCCTAACCACCTTTTAAACAATAAACACTATTTAAATTACGTTTCTCTGTAGGACTGACATCTATTACTGTGGATGTGACAGCCAACGACTGTGATGATGCCTTCGCCTACATCAATGACCTGGCAACTAACGGGATAATAGTGTTCTCGTTGAAGGCCAGGGACAGCTGGAGAGTTAGCCATCCTAGCTTTGCAGCTGATGAAACAGCCCTTAACTTCACTGTTGCTGGTATGGTGTCACAGATTATTTAAATGTTGATAAATCTATAAAAAATTAAAAAAAAACCTCTACAAAGGCTAATGACGTACAAAGTTCATAAATCTTTTTGTAAAACTACTGCCTGCAAATACTAGTTTTTTCCTAAGCTTTTACGATAACAAATAAATAGTTTTGTAACTTAAAGCAAGAGCTATTAAAAAAATAATTATGTTAAATTACTATTATTTTCTATAGTTATACTTTAAATTTAACACAATGACCTTACAAGCATTATTACTTTAGAAGCACCTATAACCCTATGTTAGTTGTACTGTATTGTACACTTATGTACTATCAGGTTATCCTATAAATTGGAAGGATGGTGTATTCAGTATAGCTCTGTCGGGAACAGGCGACGGCGGAACAGCTTATTTCCATCCACTGGCATCTCTCCAGGAATATTCCATAAGTATCCAAGATTTAAAGGATGGAAAAACGGATAGCATACAGGTAGGCAAAATATTAATATTATAATGAAAAAATAAGTGTCTTTTTTAACACGATTTGTGACATATTTTTCGTGAAACGATCAGCCCGAGCTTTTTTCACAATAAGTTACAATTTCACGTTCCTTCTAATTAGAATATTCTGACTATATGGAAAATTATTTTACAATATTTAGTTTTGATATTATTCAATGAAAGCGTGTTTATTAGTTCTTAAACAAATTTTTTTCGACTGGACAGTGCTTGGCTATCGTTCCACCTGTTGGAAAGTGGAAGTCCAGTCGTAAGTGGTAATGGGCTATCTCAGTATCAGCCTACTAACCTTATTTTTGAGGACAACAATTCAAAAGTTTCAGAGTACATTTGTAATTAATTAAAGAACCTTTTTTTTAATTACACTACACCCTCTCAAATAAAGCTCGTAAACCTGTCACGTAAATTCAAATGGAATGACAGACGTTAGCGCTGACATAAGAGAGCTTCTGTAACCCAAGCCTACAAATTCTTTTTGTTCCTATCAAAATAGGCATAGTTTGGGCCTGAAATTGATTTAATCTTTTTATACTTGTTTTTCAAGATTCTTATAATGGTTTGTTACAGCATAAGGTGAAAATTTATTAGGAGTGATAAAAATGTTGTAAATTTTATTATATATACCAACACCCAATTCTAATCTGACTTATGGGCTAAATTAAGATAAAGTTCCGGTTAGTCGAACTATATATTTTTTTAACAGTAAAGTGTACGCTCTCTTTTAGCATCTAGGCACAAGAGGTAAAAATTCTCAGAGCGGATCCCACGACTATCACAGAAAAACAAAAACATTGTTTTTCGCCAACGTAGCGCAGGACGCCATCTTGTGTTGGAACGTGGGAAACAAAATGGCGCCCGAGAATATCGGTGTCGCTGTACAAGATCATAAAAAACTAGTTTATATTTCAGGTATTTTGCGTTAATTTTAATAGTTACATTAGAATTACTGACAGGTTAGGATTTTTTGGTCATATTTGACGTAATCACATCAATTAGATTACGTCGTATCGTCAGATATTTCCTAAATTATATAAAAATTTGTCATATTTGTCATTGTTTTTAGATTTAAAAGTTATCGGCGACGAGGTGTGGGTTCTTGTTAACCAGATGCCCAGATTTATCTACTCGGTTCTCAATACTAATGAAGATAATTATTTCATATTCAGGTAATTATTTAATCTAAGTATCTCCTCATTCTCAACACTTCATCATAATTAATAGATTATTTCTATTCAATAGTACAATATAAACATTCAGTGACGACACACACATTGAGGAGTGTTCACGGATCGATGTATTATATGTGTGTGTGAGTCGTGGTAGTGTGTGTGATGTTTAACATTCAGTGACGACACACACATTGAGGAGTGTTCACGGATCGATGTATTATATGTGTGTGTGAGTCGTGGTAGTGCGTGTGATGTTTAACATTCAGTGACGACACACACATTGAGGAGTGTTTTTCTATATAAATTATATATTTTATATAAAATAAATAACCTTGTGAAGTTTTTTCGGTTAAGAACGTCACAAAAATGACTACAAATATAATGTACCTACATATATTCACAAAGTATACATACCAGTATATGTAGTTGATGTCTTTTGTCAGCATCAAGTGCTTGGAATAGTTTTTTTAAGTAGTATTCTATTTAATACTGTATAAACATCAATTGATCATTTGATAAAGCGATTGATTGATTGATTGATCGATTGATTGATTGATTGATCGATTGATTGATTGATTGATTGATTGATTGACTCATCAGATTAAATACTTATTTTTTTTTATATAGTGAAATCTTTTTTAAGGCGATAAATATTTTGATCGAAAGCAACAAAATTGATAATTAATTACTTGTAAAATCAATAATCATATACATATTTGTTATATTTAATATTTCGTTTTTTTTTCTTAACATAAAAATTATAATAGTTGTTGTGCGAATAATCAAAATAATTTAATTTAAGAAAATATATTATTTCAGATCAAAGGTAGACGACCTCATCCGTAACACTGTGTGTGAGAAAAAATTGAAATAAAAATCTTTCCGTTTAGAGTGGGTCAAAATCGCGCCCAAAGAAGTCGGCTACAAACAAACATACAAACATACATGTGAAGCTAATAAAAAGCTAAAAAAAGAAGAAAATAACATTATTTTATTTATAAGAAATACCGTATACCATACAATTTCATTGAAAATACATTTAAAGCTAATATAATTTCAGGAAAGATGTGCCTACATTTTTTTACGATGGCTACATTCTTTATTTATGACAACAAAATCACGTTCATAATTTTAACATAGTAAATGAAAATTTAGAATGATAATTTGATGTCGCTAGAACTAATAACATAGTATATCAAATATATATGGTTTATCAGATTAGTGAATATATGATTAATACTACAAATGCTTTATTTAAATCTATGAACAAAAGATTATGACGTAAACAATAGCCCCCCCCCTTAACCCCGATCAGCTGAAAGCTGTAATGCGACATGCGATAGATTGACTAGAAATCAGGTGTATTTTATAAAAGTTGCACTTTAATAATTTAACGATCTTACCATAAAGGCAACCATGACAAAATAATCATTTATTTAATGTCATCATCATCAGCCTATAGGAGCCCACTGCTGAGCAAAGGCCTCTTCTCACATGGATTTGTTAGAGCATTAATCACCACGCTCGCTCAAGGCGGGTTGGCGATTGACCGGGTTCCCTCACGATGTTTTCCTTCACCGTCTGTGACTGGTGTCTGAATGCGTTAAGAAAGTACATACATATATCGTTCAATTATTTATTATATATATCCACACTAGCAGGCATCGAATCGGCGACCAGCAGCTCGTGTAGGGATTATATTTTTCATTCTTATTATCTGTTACATAATATATAAGCTAAAAATATTGTTAAGCGTAAACAAACTATCGAATTAGGAAAAAAAACACTATACTATGACAATATTTATTAAAGATATAAAAAAAAATTCAAACAAACACGCTTAATCCAAGTTTGGAGCGTCACACTGCAAACGGAGCGTCAATAGTTTTGGATTCATATATCGCATAGCATTAACGTGGGTTGTTGAACGGGATACGGCAAACGTTTCGTATGCAGTGAAAACGCGGACTCGTGCTAAGTGTTAATGAAATATAGAAAATCATTAATCGAACATTGACTTCGACTGACACACTGTGTCAGATATCAAGTCGTACACGTTGGCTCTGAAAATAAAATAAACATATATATAATATTTATCTCTTTCTCTCTCTTGTTCTCTCTCTCTCTCTCTCTCTTGTTCTCTCTCTCTCTCTCTATCTCTATTTATATATATATAAATCTAATGTGTGTATGTATGTCAATGAACTATACGACTGGACCGATTTGAATGATTTTTTTGTACGCATCTGTGTGACGCCTCAGATACTTTAGATTCACAAATCATCCCGGCAGATGGCGCCGCAAGTATCTAGGTTATTTAAAATGAAAAGGCTGTTATATAGCTTACTATATGTTGTTTTAGCATACTATATATATTGCTATCTGATGTTCACGTGATTGGCGTCGGATACAAAAAAATCGACAAACGGATAAAATACAAAAAATATTGATTTATTTCTCAAAATATTATCATATGTCTATAATTATGTTATTGGAGTACTTTAGTTAATTATTTTAAAAAATTGTCTTATTCCACCTAATATATTGTATAACTTTATCAACATCGATTCAATAATTTTGTATATTTGAATACACAGACAGACACACCGTTTCTGTCATTTAATTTGTCTCGTGTCAATCACCTGTAAACATAAAAGTTGTACTCGTTCGGGTCCAGCCTTGAGTAACCGAATCGTGGCAGCGTGTTCGCCATAACCCAGACCTCATCACCAGTGATGTGGAGATCTGTATCAAGAGACATGTTGATTGAAAAGCACAGATCATAAATAGACGTTGTTTGAGAAAAGGTACAATATATTTACATACATTATAATGAAAGGAACAATATTACAGGTACATTCCCGTTTATTATCTGTGAGAATTCAAACTGACACAATGATTTTAGTACATTATGTATTAAAATTGAAATGGCTTAAAAAGCATTTAAGACTCGCAATAGTTCGTAATACAGATTAAATATAATTATATATTCTATATTTAACATAAAAAGTCCGTTGATTAAATGACAAATAAACAAAATGGCGTCGATTTATAAAAGGAAAGCAGTTTTAACGGTTTAATATTGAGATAATCTGAATTATTGTTTGACAAAACATCTCTATCTCCTCAGTAGAAGTGGAAATGTATTGCAATACACATTTTGTGTTAAAGAAAAGTCGGTTTAGGGAAATCTTTGATAACCACCATCTACTATCCCGCTCATGTACCATAGAAACGAACGAGACACAATGATCAAGTTTATATGTCAGGACCGTAAGTATTAAATTTTCACTTGTTATTTTTTTTTAATTGAAGTTGATTAGGTTTTAAGTTTAGGTTTAAAAAAAGCTGTTTATGTGCCCGATTAACAAATACTAACAGAACTATATATATATATATATATATATATATATATATATATATATATATGTGTGTGTGTGTGTGTGTCCAAAATCATATTCTTTTGTTAATCTTATATGTTCGCATGTACACATTTAACATTAAACTATGTGTGGGATGTACCACTTACTTTTTCTATTATAAGTACATTTATCTGACGTTTAAATTAGTTTACACTAACATTGGGAAACGCGTTATCAAATCCGAAAAAATCTTAATTCATTACCGTAGTTCATCCGTCTCATTCTATGTATTTACGTGTAAAAAAGATAGCGTAACTTGAAATGAGATAAAGGTCCTACCAGACGGATAGCTCATCCTCTTCCCATCCCTCACAAGGACAGCCACATTGGCTGGGTTGAGGACATTTCCGCTATTCCAGCAAGATACAGCATCCCTGCCGATGTCAGCGAAGAAGATAACGCCAGTCTTCTCGTGGTACCCGTGCATCGTGGACTGACTGCTCCGGCCTCTGTCACCAACGTACTGCAACACAAACAACGATTGCATCAAAACGAGGTTAGCAATCAACCAAAAGTAATAAACGTACTACCAGTTTCTATCATTAAACTTAACACAGAGAGTTCGCAGTTAAAACTACATTCCTAATACATTACGTTAGACAGTATCGTAAGAGGTATAACAACCTGACTAGAAATTTAGCTTAATTTGTTTATTCAAACTTGTATTAAGGAACGTACATATATATTTATTTGAGAAAATATCTTTTTTTTTTAATTTTAAACAAAGAATAATTTATGTATGTATCAGTCTAATCTTTGTCTTACGTTAAATAAACCAATTGTTTGTTGTATTTGCTGGTGGTAAATTAAATTTATTAGATATTTATAGTACGTTTGTAATCACTTCATTACTGTCTCTCTGTATATTAAGAAAGACATACAGAAATATTTTTAGAAGCAACGAAAAACAATATATATATACTAGCTAATGACCAACTACCTACAGTTATACTACAAACAGAACGTCCACAGTTTTTCATAGATTACGTTGGTTTTTGAATGGAAAACGGTGAACGCTTCGTATATAGTACTAATGAAAACTCGTGTTAAGCGACACGTACATTATATGAGTCGAAGTAGTAACGATCAGAGCTGGCGGTCTTATTCTTCAGCAGGCATGTTGATACAGAGAACTCTTCAGTGCTGATCAGCGGGTGGAAGTACGCTGTGCGGCAGCGGGCCGGCGGCGTCAGGGTTATACTAAACAAACCGTCACTCCATTGGAAGAACTGACCTGAAATTAGTATAAATAGCTACCAAAAAATATGTCGAACTACCGCCATGGAAATGAAACTAGTATTATTCGGATTTACTACGCGGATTTTATTATTTAAAAACTACATAACCCCGACGTTTCGGTTACTTTGCAGCAACCGTGGTCACGGGATCACCTCGTCTGCCCGTGATCGTAACAAATAAAGACGAACTTATCAATACATTAGAGAAATAATGTGACTCACCTGAAACCTGCAAATTTCCAGCTATTGGATTGAAGTGGAAGTAGTTATGTGTCAATCTCCAGCTGTCCCGGTCTTTCAGCGAGAAAACTATCAAACCGAACGTCGTCAAGTCGGGAACGTATGCGAACGCGTCTTCACAATCCCCGTTGATGTCTATCGTTATAGAGGCGAGACCTTCAATGGGAAATCTATTTTTAAATATATAATTAAAGGTCATTTTTCATATAAACCTTTATTTTAATTACGAAATCCTGAAAGCTGGTCGGGTACAAAATTAAGATATAACATCCATTAGAAAAGACCTTAGCAATCTAAAAAATAGTTACCATTATTTATATTTTAACAATAACACTAATATTGGACATTTTCCGGTAAACGTGACTTAAGTAAAAAATTTCTCTATTTAGGTACTTACACTGACAAATATTTGCAGCTCAAACGCAAACAAAGACGCGGGCGACGAGTCGTGAATTGATAATTTTGTAAACAAAATACCCTGACCACAGATACTTAACTTACTACCATTCGTTTTAACTTTTAATTCTGCGTTAATACCAAGAGTAACATGTGAGAAGATTTCTGAACGAAAAGTTTTAATATTCACTAATATCAGATTTACGGATTCGTTGTTTTTGAAGAGAGAGACACGTCATCGCTGACGTCACTAGCGTCACTTCTCTCAGTGCGTTCCGTGATGTTTCAAAATGAGACTTCAATTCTCCTAAACGTCCTTCTATTTCTAGAAGGTTCTATATCCTTCAGCGGTCCGCACTCACTGACCTGTACCGTCGCGCGGCCAGGCGTCGTGTCTACACCGACATACAAACGTAGTTATACTCTCCCTTAAACTAGTCTCTGATTTAGTTTTATTTATAACAATAATTATGAATACAAATAAGTTTTTATAACTGATGACAGACACGAGTTATAGTTATGTTGAAAATGAAAACTCGTCATTAGGTACCATACTGGGGCTATATTTATATGATGTAGGTAATTACTTGACCTCGTCTCATCGCTAACACACATTTATTTACAATATAGAGGTCACACAGGTCACGCGTTACTAATAAAATTGATTCTCAAACATCAATATTAAATCCTTGTTGAGATAAAGCGATTGCTTTAGAATATGTAACGTCCTTTAAAAACATAGATATATATAAACCCATGTCTGCGCTCTCTCTGTTTCCCTCCCCCTCACTCACTCTCTCACTTTCTCTCTCTCTCTCTCTCGCTTAATCAATACATCAATCAATTCATCATATTATAAAACAAAGTCCCTCGCCGCATCTGTCTGTCTGTTTGTTCGCGATAAACAAAAAATCTACTGCACCGATTATCAAACAGCTATCACCACTCGATAGCGTGATTCTCGAACAAGGTTTTAGTGTATAATGTGTTAAGTTTTTGTATTTACTTGTGTGTACATTAACGATATTTGTTGAAGATTTCGGGAAAACATGAGCCGTCTGACAGCTTTTAACGAAAACGCTGCCTAAAGTCTTTGAGATATAGCAAAGTAATATATGGTGGAATTGTGTATCTTATATAGGTCTACAGAAAAGTCCGCGGTGGCATATGTCTATACTTTAAGGATAACATACTATATCTATTTTACAACTTATATAAATTGTCATTCCTAGAGCGTTTGTTGGAAAGCTATTAACATAAATACGGTACTAAGTCTTATCAAAATAAATTACTTCGTTGTCAAGCCTACATCAGTATGTGTAAATTACTTTTTAAATCATTTAAATCGGGCGTACCATTTGAAAGTCATCATAATATAAGTTTAATAATTCTCAAAACTAAATGGGCTATTTATATTTTCCGTAAAAAGCCCGTGCGAAGCCGGGGCCGGTACATAGTTTATATACAATTTACCTGTGGGAGTATTAGCCGCTGGTATGTCAGAAGTCTTGAAATCGTATCTCAAGATCTGTCTGTCCGTGCTTAGATTGTATATAACAATGGCTGGAGGTCGTATTTGTTGTGGGTCCCCTTGAAAATAGAATCGAAAAGAAAAATAATCAATCAATAGTACTAACACGAAGTTATACCTAAAATCTAATGAACCAGCAAGCCATGAAGCAATTCCCTTCAACAATAACATTGAATAAATCTTACGCATTGATTTATCGTAAAAATTTAGATAGATTTTAATCTAATTTTATTGTGAAGGAAAACATCGTGAGGAAACCTGGTCTTATAATTTCAAATTATAACATTGAAATCGCCAACCAGTCTTGAGCGGGCAGGGTGATTAATGCTCTAACCTTCTCCATGTGAGAAGAGGCCTTTGCTCAGCAGTGGGCTCACATAGGCTGATGATGATGATGATTTACTGTGATATATATATATGTTACCAGGTATCTCTAGTAAGCCTGTATCCACCATCCAGAGACGTCCACATTCATCAGCTCGTGTTCTGTACACGGATATGAGGGAGCGATCTTCAACGTTCGGGTAAGGTCTCAGCTCTGGCGAACGCCCCCTCTCTTGTAGATTCACGTAATTTAATGTCGCTGGTATGCCTTTTAAATAAACACACATATTTTAAATCAATTATTTACATAATGGTTTAATATTTTATCATTACTATTAGTAACATTTCTATGCAGTTGTAAATATATAAAAAGTATATGGAACTAATATTTTTTGCGTTACTAAGCGTATTTTATTATTTTAAACTACATAGTACCTAATGAGATCTAAGATTTTCGCGAGTATTCATTTAAATGAAACTAGTGTTATTCGGATTTACTACGCGGATTTTATTATTTAAAAACTACATAATCACTATAAAAAAACTACATAATCAATAAATACACGATACGAGGTGACACCTCGTCTGTCCGTGATCACGGTTGCTGCAAAGTAACCGAAACGTCGGGATTATGTAGTTTTTAAATAATAAAATCCGCGTAGTATATCCGAATAACACTAGTTTCATTTACATAGTACCTACCTTTACCATACCTTTGTCTTGTCGGCGACATCCGAAAAATATTAGTTCCATTTAAATCAATACTCTACATAGTCTTAAGTGTCATTAATATAAAAAAAAAATAGTTTTTAAAAGCTTTTCATTCACGACAAATTTTAAACTTCAAGTGCTTTTCAGATGTAAGTTATTTAAATGTTAACTATGTTTCTGAACGGTTATTTTTAACTCGCTGTTTATATCAGTGATGATACGTTTAAACTTACCGTATCGTCGTCTCGGCAACGTTACAAACAATCTGTCTCCGACTCTCTCCACGCCCATGGGCACGTTGTTGTATTTGATGAAATATCTCCCCCTTCCATCTGGTTTATGAAATATATATATAGTGTGAGAGACAGAGAGAGAGAAAGAGAAAGAGAAAGAGAGAGAGAGAGGAGATATAGGTTTATATAGATTTTTATGTATGCTATTTCGAAAATTTATTTAAAAGATTCTCTTCACACACATTCAATAAACGCATAGATTTAGATCTAAGCAAGTGTATTATAATAAATAAGAAAAATGTGAAAAATAATAATAAGTTCGGGAATTAAACGATTATAATCATTTCCTTCTACGACTGACGTGTCCAAAACAGACAGGCTCTAATAAAGTAATGTATCTACAGACTACGAACTTATATATATATATATATATATATATTTTTATGAAGTATGATGTATTTGCTGTTACCGCTGGGACTGAGAGTGGAAGAATTATCAAAACTCTGTTCTCCTGAAACAAAAAAACATTAAAATATTCTCATATAATAATATCACGTACTTATTAAAAAAAAAAAATTACATATGTATTAAGAATAACATTCAGTCTGATATTAATTGATTTATACTAATGTGAATTATAAATATAAACAATGTATTATTTAATCAAGGAAAATCTAATACGTACAGAAAATCCTTGGAATACTTAGTGTCACAGCCGAGCAATAACCGGTAGACAAACATATACATATATATGTGTGTGTGTGTGTGTGTCGCGTGAGTGTGCGTGTGTGCTACTCAAAATTATTGTGTATTTTTAATGCCTTAAGATACAAATATAAGTCCTGTCTAAATTCAGAAGACCTATTTATCCAACGGATCGTTTAATGTGATCGGATATTTATTTATGCGAACTGATCTCTAACCGTGGAAAAATCCACAAAAATTCTCTATTGGCTTTTTATTTAAATGTTGTTTTTACATGAGCACTATCTGTGGCTCGCGGCTTTGCTTGCATATGAAACCTCCTCTGATATAAAGGTTATCATTTATATTATTTATCATTCCAATTTAGTGCAAGTCGATGCATCTCAAGATATGTAGTTTGGATTAAAAAATGAAAATGGGCCTTCGATTCAATGAGTTACAGTGTAACAAACACATTGTCGAATTTGGAAGTTTTAAAATTTTTCAAGTCGCATGAAAAGTAGCCTAAGTTACGTTATCTGCAACGAAATTTCCATTAAGATCGGGCTAGCCATTCCAGAGATTAGCGGGTACAAACAGACGGACAGGCAACAAAATAATCACTTCTTGATGTAAGTACATGGCTATGTATCATATTATTCTTTATGCGTTCAGTTAAAATTAATAATTTGATATCACAAACAGACAGTTTAATTTTATTTATTAGTATATATTAATGTTTATAATATACCTATTTGTCTGAATACATGAACCTTGATATAAGCCTACCTCCAATATCTGCCCGGTCGTCAGCGAATACGAAGTCGTCTTCCCTTTTCCTTCTATTTTCTGAAAACCTATCTTGAAGTACTGCAACAAGAAAATCAATTAATAATTAAATATGATAAAAATAGTACATTAATGTGTTACTATACATAATAATTAATTATCCAGTATGTATGTGTGTTGTATTTTATGCAGAAAAAATTTGGTTAATATAATAAGTATATAAGACGGTACTCTATATAGATATCTGTATATGTGTATGTTTGTGTCCTATTTTCTTGAAAACAACTAAGCGTTCACGAAGTCACGACTTATTCTCGGAATCAAAAGATATATCGATATATGATATCACGTAAAAGATATATACATATGTGTGTATGTTTATTCTACAATAACGCAAGAACCAAAGAATTTATTTACATGTTGTGTGAACTTGAACCGATGTTTAAATTTAAACATGAGGTTAATTATCTCCACTCGATGACAATTTGACAATTTGGGTCTTGGGAAAACCTAAATTGTACTTGTAAATTTATATTTAAAGTCTAAATAAAGTACACACACACACACACACACACATATATATATATTTGATAATTATTATGTTACTACTGTTAGGGCGCGTTTATTTACTTTACATAACAAATGGAACGGTATATAAAAGAAGGCACTTGATATATCAATATATATATATATATAATTCTGTAATTTGTATATAAGTAAAAATATTAAATCAAAGAAGATATCCTACTTTCTTATATGTGACTACTCACAGACAGCGCCGTTAATGTCGTAAGTTATTTGTTTCCACGCGTAAACCTCGGTGAATTTACCCAATTTTATTCCGACACAATAATAGTTAATCATCAATATAAAAGGGATAATAATCTTCATTTTGACAATAAATCACTTATAACCACAACAATATTATATTTGACACTGTTCCTGAACTTTTTTCAAAATGACCGCTTATTTTTTTATCTCAAACGTCATTGTGACATCCTGTCAAACAAAAAAGATATTTTTCTTGATATTTTTTTTTTGTTAGTAATGTTTTAAATTATATATAATAGTTTAATAATTTAATGTGAGTGTCTTATCTGAGTATAATATTCACACATCTGTAGGGAGACGATATTAAATAAATGAGACAAAGTTAGTGTCTTAACCGTGGCACGCTATTTTATCTACTAACTAAATCTTCATATCTTCACATTATATACCTCATAGATGTTGATGCATTTGAGATGGAATTACATCGCTATATATAAATGTATAAGACGTATGTGAATAAAATAGTTTTGTATGTTTGTAATATTTATTCTATGTATCAGAGGTTTTCTTATTAAATTCATATATATATATACTAGTTTTTACCCGTGACTTCGTTCGCATTGGATAGTTTTTTTGTATAGTAGTATGAAAAAACCTGAGCTGTACTTTTTTGTACGTATGTTTGAATTTGAGATGGGATGAGGCCACACTGAGTGTGATTGTCATAGGTTTAGTTAGGTTAACACATTTTTTTTCGTGGCGTCAGAACGTGACGACCCCATCGCCCACCGGGTAACCGGTGCAATCAGTCACGGGGGGGGGGAGGACCTTGACCTCCTTGTGGGGTCTTGGTCCAGGGCTGGGGGTCAGCCCATGGAGGAGGCGGCCGTCCGCGGCTGCCGCCTTTGGCGTCGGGACGTGACGACCCCATCGCCCACCGGGTAACCGGTGCAATCAGTTACGAGGGGGGGGTTCGCCGCTGAATGCGGTGAACGGAAACACGGGCTTCTTCGGAGGTCCGGGTCGCTTGATGGCCGGTCTCCGTTCTGTCTGCCGTTGGACGCTTGCGCTCGGCGGTGGGTGGTTGGAGACTGACCGCGTGGCCTTGGGTGGGAGGGGTAAGGGGTTAACCCTCTCGCGATTAAGCAAGACCGCCCGGCGGAGGGACGCTACTTGTCACGTAGAGTGAGCCCTCAGGGGAAGGTGGCCGTTCGCGGCCTGCCGCCGGATCGTCGCGGATGCTTGCCTTGAGCGATTCCCGCGTCGATCCACCAGGCGATTAGGAGAGTGACCGCTGGTGTTTTAGTGGGTACCATGGGCCTTTCTGGTCCGTGAATCCCACATAAGATCCTCCGTCTCCCCTAGACGGAGGGGTAGGTATAAAACCTTTCACCGCGTTAAAAAAAAAAAAGGTTAACACATTTTAAGAAAAAGATAGGTTACTGCAATACATTTTTATATACGATGTTTTTTGTTTTTCCTTCCTTGGCCAGAAAAGTAATTTTTCCCATGGGAATGCGTTGTTTTCCCGCCGTCAAAAGTAACTCATGTCCTTTTTTAAGTCTCAAACTATCTCCTTACCAAATTACATTTAAATCTGTTCAGTAGTTTAGGCGTAAAAGCGATCGGCGATCGGTATCAAAATATCTCCATACGAAATTTCGTGCAAATTGTTTCAGTAGTTTAGGCGTGATTGAGTAACAGACAGACAGACAGACAGACAGAGTTACTTTCGCATTTATAATATCAGTATGGATATTTAACCAATTTTGCTACTATGTGTATCATAATTTCTTTGTGTGTTTTTCGTTAATGATAAACTGATGCACGTGGTTCATTGTTATGGACTTATGGTAAAAATTACTGCTATATATTTTTCCTACGCAAATTGTGCCACCCCCGTTAACCCCCAAGGGGTTGATTTTCAAGAAACGCTTATATATGTATCTCATAATTTGTATTGCAGAGCATTATATCAGTGTCACGCAAAATATTTCAATAGAATTAAATTTCCCATACAAACTTAGCTACCCCCTTTATCCCCCAATGGGGGTGAATTGCGAGAAACACTGAAATACCTGTTTCATTTGTACTAAAAAGCATTAATTCAAAGTTTCATGCGAAAATGTGCAATGAAAATATTTTTCTCATACAAACTTTGCCACCCCTTTTAAACCTTTTAGGGGTTGAATTTCTAAAAAATAATATGCCTATGTCCTTCTCATGAATGCAAACTATTTCCATACCAAATTTCAGCAAAATCAGTTTGGTGGTTTAGGCGTGAAAAGGTAACAGACAGACAGACAGACACAAAGACAGAATTACTTTCGCATTTATAATATTAGTGTGAATTAGTGTGGATATATATATATATATATTATACTTGAAACAATATCTTTTTGTCCGTCCGTCTTTTTGTTTTATATATATATATATAATCTGTGACGGCTGGATCGATGTTGAGTTTCTGTTTAGTTGCTAAAGTGATGATATATCTCCTATATTTCATCTAAATGAATTTGTGTGTTTAGATCTACTAACAAAGTTCCTAGTTGTGACTTCAGATGAGGCTGTTAAATTTTATGTCATTAAAAAGTTAATCCCGGATCGCGTCTCCTTTTTACGCGACATTAGCATAATATACTATGCACGTTTTTGCACGCATGAAGGCCATATTTTAAACGAACAACAAAGTGATGATGAGTAACTTAGGCTACTTTCATTTAGGCAAATTTATTTTTTTCATGATAACATTTATAATTAACGAACTATTCCGTAATAATTCTAGTATATATTTTTTTTCTGTAATTACAACCTATCCTTCGTATCCGCTGCACAGAATTTGAGAAAGATTTAATAGATTTTTATGTATTTTACGAAAAATTTTGTTAAACGTTTCATTAAAAAAATGTATAAATAAATATTTTGAATCGATGATCTCATATTAATTATAAATAAAACGGAGTTTTTAAAGATGGAAGACTCGTCGTCACATAAATAACATTTTTATATATAAAATTTATGCAAACAAAATTCTTGTTACTTTATTTATTCCGAGATTTAAATGTTAATAGTATTTTGAAATATCATCAGGACACTATTCAAAATTCGTGCGAAATTTAAACAAATGTTTTCAGGCATTTTAACAACATTCAACATCGTATAAGGTGGTAGAGACTAGCTGTGGTCAGTTGCTATGGCTCGAACACGCTGGCTCGACTGGGGAAGAACCGCCCTCAGAAGATCTGCGTGAAGTAATCTGTAATCATTATAGCTGTATTTCGTTCGATGAGTGAGAGAGACGGTTGCTCTTTCCCTTTCCCCACCCTTCCCTCTCCCTCTTTCACAATCCACGTCGGCCACCCACCCGCAACTAATGTTGCGGATGTCCATGGGCGACGCAATGACAGTGACTACCTTCCATCAACTAGGCCGTCAGCTAGTTTGTCCCTTTAGCAAAACAAAATATGATATTAATAATGATATTACTAATGAGAGCCCTGGTACCAATAAAGTAGAATTAAGTACCTACAAATATAAATTTTCAATAAAAATATTTTAATCAATCGTTTTTGTGACGTTACACGAGATTTTATCCACACTACACATATGACAGCGTTACCTATTTTACTTTCATCAACTGAAATTGATACTATTACGTGCGTATACAAATTGTATACTATCCGTTAGTAGTGTGCACTTGTGGTAAGGCTACTGATGGAACTTGCATTCTATGATACATAGAAAACACTTTCACCTCTTTCTTGTATTTGATCGTGACTGCTTACGAAGACAAAATCTTCAGCGTATGAATAAATTCAGCAGACGAATGTTGTCTGGGCCTACGTCCTTTTATTCAACAATTAAGGATTCTGGACGCCATATTAATGTTTGTTGATATAGTCTACAATAGATTAAAAATAAAATTATATACGTCTAATTTAGTGCCAATAGATAAATTATTGAAAAATTACTTATAACATAGTGGCTCACAATTGATTAATCTAGATGACATTTATTGTTTTTTTTAATTGATAATTAAAATCATCTCTCTTGCACCACTATATTGAAGGCCAATAGATAAAAGAGTAATTTAGAATTACCCAGCGATAAAACTCGTTGGAACTGGGAAAGGAACTTATCCTTAACACAATGTGTTTTTAAATACACAGATTTAATCCACAGATAAAAGAGTAAAGTATCTCATACCACAAGTTTCGGACGACACACTACACGTAGCGTTTCCTGTATTTTATTACATTATAACGTTAATACTATGCGTGAAGATGAATAGACAAAAGATCGCTTGGGGAAATCATTTATTGTTGAGGTATAGTTTCAGTCTTCACTCTTAGAGTAAGTTTATATGACAGTGCGGAGCCGCGCGTCGTCGCGCGGTAAGAGCATTAACATGACGGCAAATGTATGCGCAGCAGTCTGGCAGCAACATTGCTTAAGGGCGCATTTTCATTGGTCGATAAGGCCCGCATTCGGGGTGCGGGAGATTTCTGTAACGCATGCCATAGGGCCCGCAAAGAGTTTATCGTTTTCACTGGTCGTCAGAGCCCGCATACGGGGTGCGGGTGATTTCTATAACGCATGCGAATTCCGTTATTCCGGAGTGCGGATATCATCCGCACACGTTTAATCGACCGAGTGATCGACCAGTGGATCTCATTGGTTGTTAGCTCGCATGCGGGTACTCCCCGCAATCGGGCTAACTACCGACTTATCGACCAATGAAAATGCGCCTTAAGAATGGACGTAGAGGAGGCAATTTGCTTATGGATTTTATACCGAAGGCTCAGACGTCGTAGAAGAAGACAAAGACGATACTGGGTGCATCCCATTTTAAGTGAAAGACTTTCTTATCTGTACATTACTTCATATCCCGACCTGAGACTACATGAAAAAAAATTTTTAACTACTTCAGGATGTCTGTTGCATATTTTGATTTTTTATATGATTGTGTTGAGAACAATTTAAAACCCAGTGGAGATGATATTAGATATTGCATATCATCAAAGGAAAAACTCATAGTAACATTACGTTAAGTTAATTCTTTATTAAAAGAAACAATCACTAAACAAAAACGTTGCCATCACAAAACTAACATATTTACTTTGAGTGTCCACGGGTGCATTAATTTATTTTAACTATAATCTGTCATATATTACAATTAGTACGGCACAGATGGCGCCACTGTACAATAGCTAGTTTTCAACCGCCTTGTCAGTTGACATAGTTATGTAATTAGTTAAGTTTGGAGTGTCCTAGTTTAGAAATGAAACTTCTAAAGCGACTTTCAACAAGGTTGCGATAAACATTTAACGCTCCCGGTGAGGGGGTAAAAATTTTTTACATCTTGTTGAAAGACAATTCATTAGTTTTAATATAGATGGCCGATGATAGCGTCAGATTTAGCAAGATGTAGAAATAGGTTTTTTTTTTCATTCTGTTCCGCGGATAAAGCCACGTGGGAAAACTAATAACTTATTCCAAATCTTTAGTTAAATTCTTATGATTAAATCGTATATATAATAATATATATCAACTGCTGTGTAAAGTTTGGAGAGCAGTGCGAGGGACGAGGCAGAGTACAAAAAACACATATATAATGAGGGTAGATTGAAAAAAAAAACACCTAAAAGTTAGTTAAAAATCATAAATATAAGAACAATTGCATCAAAATTAAATTATGTAACTCTATGTAACTAATATAGCAACTTTTAGACATTTGAAGTAGTCACTATCTTAGAATAACATTAATAAATAAAAATCAAACAATGACATATATTTTATTCATGATTCAGTATAATTTTGTATTGTATGTTTTTGTCTTGCCAACGCCAGAGCTTTTAGTCTCCGGTGAGGGTCCGAGGTCCAGTCATAATCACCGGTTCTTGAGGTCACCAGCTTTGATATCAGCCATCTCATTAGTTCCATTTTATCGATAAGCACTTTGAGCTTTCTGGAATTTAGAATGTGTTTCATATATGGCAACATTGAATTAAAGCAATAAATTGGAATTCAATTTAAATGGCAACACTGAATGGGAAAAATTCATCTATATCTTATACACAGATAATAAAATCTGTTCACATATGTATAAAAATATTTTCAACTCAATCGAGATAAACTTTTTACAAGCACACTACAGTACTGTAATTTTCACATACATATATAATTAATAATAATATGAATACACATTAATAATAATATTCTCAACAATAGTACTAATCGGACATAAATTACTCAATAACTCAGAATTACTCAGTATAACTCAATGACTCATTTACTCAATGCTCAGTAACTCAATAACTCACTTGTACAACGGTCCGGAACTCTTTTCCTCCACTTGTGGTAATTTCCTACTCTCTTTCAACCTACACAGTACATTATGCCAGTTCTCTCTTGATTCCTTAAGCTGCTCCTCTTTCTCCTTCATCACTGCCTCCAGGTGACGAAGCTGACTTTCTTGTTGGCGGAATTTTTTCAACTGATCTACTATCTTTCTGTAAGTTAATATATATATGTATAAGGTAATAAGTAACATTACTGAATATAATTTTAGATTTTCATATTAGGATGTCATTGCATGGAGTATTGATAGTCGTCAAAAATGCAAAACTTTAAAAGGGTGGACCATGAACCGATTTTAATGAAAATTTTACATTTATATAGTTCATATGTCAGATAATCCAACGGATGAACATTTGAGATTTTTTTTTATTATTTATTTAGATGTAAATTTATGTCAAACTATGGAGGAGAATAGTATAAATATTTTATAGTACATCATTTACTATGAAACATTATAAAACCTTACTTGAAGAAGAATCTGTAAGGCTATTCACACAGATTATATACTGACATTGATGGCTAGAATTTCAAGCAAACCCGACCATAACGTGATGACCTTAGCATGACCAAGTGACCTGGACATTTCTTAAACATCACCCAAATGTCCTCGACATATCTTGTATACAAATTCAGTACAATCCCTCATAACTTACTCCTTCCTCTCAACCAACTCGGGATCCAAGTTATCGTTGGATGTCGTTATAAGTTTCTTGACAGTATATGTTTGCGTTAAACTCTTTATGACCTGATGTTCCATAATCTTCCACGTAACAGTGTCACCGTATTCCGTTATTGTGTGCTCGCTTTTATTGCATTCCGTTACTTGTGGAGTAACTGGAATTTTATAGATATCGTGTTTTATAGCGTTTAATGTTTTAGTTTATTATAAAGGATAACCACATCCTACTTTGTAGTGGAACCAATGTGAAAGTTTAATAAAACTTTCAATACACGAAATCTTTACGAAACAGACAATAAATAAGAATAGATAATTTGTTCTATTGTAAAAATTTTGACTCCAAAATATGAATTAAATAATTCTTAACTAAGTTAACTGTTGATAAATTGTAATTGTTAACATCAAAGTGGCTAGTACTCTCGTACTTGTATTAGTACTATATTTTTTTATTACCATATATTAATGAGAGGAAAAAAATTAAAAAGAATTACATTGTCATATAAACTTACCAGTTAAGGGTTTGGCTTGTAGGAGCCTTAATTTTGAATAAAATAGTGTTAAATCTTGTATTTTTTTGGCAACAACGTCTTCAAACGGTTCGCTGACCTTAGCGGAAAATAATTCCCGAGAAATACGACGAAGTTCATGTTCAAAACTATTACTGATGTCACGGAGATTTTTAAACGCAGCCATTTATGTGATATGAACCCCTAATCGATACTTATACTAATTATTTATAATTATACAACGTTAGTAACAATAACAAACAAATAACCGTTGGTATGTTTGAATCGGTGTTGACACTGTCATAATACATATGTCCATTGAATAAATAAATGTATATATATATGAATGTATACATTATAAATAAATAAAATTGTCAAATTGAAAATGTTATTCTGGAATATGAATATAGGAAAGAAAATAATAGATTTTACAATTTTATTTAGTTGAATAGTATAAAATTAGTTTTAAACTAAAATTTTTATATTTTAAATCAATATTATTAGATTAATTGTTTTATATTAAATAAAAGATTCATTACAAATAGATTTTTTTCAAACTAATGAATACATATTTCCTATTTTTTTCTTAAATTGTAACACTTCTCATCAATCAGAAATGTCAAGTTGAAGTGTCAATAGTTGATGTAACTATGAAACGAAAATAAACACTTCTACATTTAAAAACACAATTTTAAATTACAATTTGTAATGCAAATATGAATTAAACATAATGATGTTGTGAATTAAATATACGAACTATCGTGCATTGCTACCAAAAAATATCTCTACATACTGTTAATCAACCATGATACAGGACACTGAGTCATTTATACAAAATTTCCCAACCGAACTTCTCCTTTACATTTTCAAGACGTTGCTTCCAAAAAACCTAGCAATATGCCGTCAAGTGTGTCTGCGGTGGAAGAACATTATCGACAGCCTGTTCAGTTGCGGGAGTTTGTGGAGAAAACAATGCATAATCGAATATCCTGATATATATGAACAGACGTACTACAAACGAAAACCAGGTCTGGTTTGGGCTCATATCTACCGATCTCTCACTCTGTGGTCTAAACTGCATCTCGCAATCGAAACGAGAGACGAGTTCGCGTCGGCATCACGGCCTAGAGATGAAGTCCGTAATTTTCAAGTACTGCAAAACGGCCTAATAGGCGTCCACACGCGCGGAGGTATCTATTATTACGATCTGGCTACATTGAAGTTATCACCCAGGAACTCAGTGGTCGGTGACTATTTACGATATATGGAAAACGCTGAAAACATAATTATATTAGGATTCAATTTAAGTTTAATGGTGATAAAGAAAATTATTAGATCACAGCAAGATGACGACATGACGTTTCAGCATGTGAAGCTCTTCATACTTGGTGATGATAAATTATTCTTTGTCACATTGAACGATGAGGTGTACATGTGCAGTTTGAGCTCACCGAGGCTGGAGACGGTGCTGCTAAGAAGAATGGACTTCAGCGTCATGTCTCTCGGCTACAGCAACAATAACTTAAACATCCTGACCTTCCAAAGAGACATTTTTTGTATAGAAAACCACAATCTTGTATACAAATGTACTTTGGACTCGTCATGTAATTTACTGCACGAGCTAAACAAGTTCAACTTCCTCGAAAATCTGGACTGGAGGGTCTACTTCCAATGGATGTATGTCCTCAACCATTCGGTGCCGCAAGGTCCGTTACGGGATATAATAATAGTTAAAACCTATGGGAAAATTACATTCGTCGGCTCAAACTGGGGAGTTCTAAGGATATATTACAACTCATACCTGAACGAGGAGTTTGATATATTCAACACGGAGCCAATAAAGCAGTACAACTTCATGGAGCGATGTGACTGCCCGGTGCTGTCAATGTGCCCCATAATACAGATAGATGTTGTCGAAGGGGAAGACAGTCATAAAGTCATTGTAGCAATGCCAAAAAAGATAGCTCTATTAACATTCACACACGATATCACACCGACCAGTTACCCTCAAGACATTAGTTACATCAAACAATAATATTTTACACATAATTTAATAAATAATCGATCAATACCACAATATCTTTCTGATGTTTCAAAAGATCAGTCCTGTGATTGAGATCTGTGTAGATTTTTTACTTAAATACCGATAATAGGATGAATAAACGCGGTTGTAGATTTTTTATGGAGTTGTGATAAAAAAAAAATGACATTACCAATAAAAAGGTATTATAGGAAAGGTTTAAGTGACCTTAGTGTTCGTTTTTTACATAGAAAAAATTATCTGTGATCAGTGTATAAATAGATAGTCTACCACAACTTTAACCGATAGTATCACGGTTTTTCATTAGAACTGTAGAATACGTGCATATGCAGACCTTAGTACGATGCAGTTGTCAAACTGTTATAGTTTCCAAGACTTATACGCTGTGCTTGCTACGTAACGTAAAATACCGATAGTTCAGACGTATTTCTTTCATAAATCTTCGTATATAAAGGTCATGATTAATAAATTATTAACTTAATAACCGTCAGTTAAAAAGTACGTGATTCTTAATTCTAATTATAATATGATACAGTTATTGGTTTTAAGTACTTAAATATTTAACCAACATCAAAAAATTTAGTTCCAAACTTGAAATATTTATATTTTTTTTATATAGATTATTTTATATAGATTATTTCACAAAGGTTTAAAACCTTCGGTTGTGATGCATTATGAACCTCCTTAGTGAAAAGAAATGTTATCACGTGTAACCGAACAGTTTCCGTTAGTCGTAACCATCATACCGAAAGTATAGCCAACAAATTAATTACTTTGACAAGCTTGAAATAGTTTTTCTGTGATTTTTACCATCAGTCAAGTGCTACGAACTATCATGAGGTAAGTTTTGTACGGAGTTTTATATATTCAGCCTGCTTCCCACAAGTTTCATCGTCACGTACATACGAGACGTTGACTCACATTCATTCATCTTTGCGCAATATAGTAGTAAAGTAGGTTAATGAATGAAAAAAAACTTGTGCTAAGCATAAAAGACTAAGTTACTGTCGCGGCTTCTGCTTTGAGGTAATTGTAAGCGCTCGTGTGATGCAATTTAATTCCTAAACGGTGATAATTTTCCAATATACAACGTATTTAATTTAATATCTTATAAAATTTTATATTTAATAATAATATTTAAACGTACTTAATATTAAAAAAATATACGTGTTGTGAACATCGGTGTTGCAATCACAAATAATTGAACTACAATTTTCTAATGACTTTTTGAGAGCAAAATATTTAAACATGGAAATAATCATAAAAATATAAACGTAGATAATAAATAAAACGCTTTTTAATAATAGGATTTTTAAAAATTTCTAATTTAGTCGTTTCATTATTTAAATTTAAATTTCTATAGTAATTCTATTGCTTTTATATTATTTGTCTTGCTAGAATTAGTAAACACGCTTGGAACATTCTAGAAAGTAGACGCCTAGGTTAAAAAATTCGACAAATAAATAATAGTGTACACGTGTGTAAAAAGGCTGTGCTTTAAATATAGGACTTTTTTGTATTTTATATAAAAAAATACACAAAATTTATTTAAAATACATTTCTTGATTTTATTAATAACCGCATACTATACGTGTTGAGTTAACCATTTAAATTGTACTAATGGTCCAAGTTCACAACAATTTCACATCTTTAACTTAAACACGTTCAGTTTGATGGTTTTTCGTTTATAATCATTAAATATAATTTGAAATTTCAATGAATATTATATGTATTATTATGAATATTTTATTAGGCAATTAAGATGACGACTTTAACCCACTAAGCACTATGTAGTTACCACAAGTTTCAAGGCCACACTACAAACGTAGCGTTAAAAGTTTTTCGTTCATATATCCTATACATCGCGATTGACCCGGCACCCGCGCCGTGAATCCATGGAATATTTCGGAGTTTTCGTCTCGTTTCAACGTCAGCTATTGAATGATAAACGTTAAACGCCACGTATGTAGTCTGTTTAAACAAAACTCGTAGTAAACATACTGCAATAATTATGTTAATGTATTGATTGGGACCGTTTGTTTTGTATTGAATAATTTATTTAAGTTGACTTTTTTTTTATTAATTTTCTTTTTGCAATTTTATAAACGTTATGCAATGTTTCATTATTTATAATAAATTGTATTGCAAAGAAATAAATGAATCTGTTTTTTTTATGGAATCCTTCTTCTTATTTAACAAAATACACATTTCCTACGACACCTAATAACTTATTTGAATATATATATAAATATAAACATATGTATAAACGTTATAGTTCGTCTCAAGCAAGAGACCGCGTGTTCGAAACCTGGCAAGTACTAATGTGATTGTTCCGAGTCATATGTACTTTATAAGAGTGCTTAGACGCCACTGACAGACGTGAAGGAAAACATCGTGAGGCAACCTGGACTTATAGTTTCAAATTATAAGTTTGTAATCGCCAACCCGTCTTGAGCGAGCGCGGTGATTGATGCTCTAACCTTCTCCATGAGAAGAGGCCGCTCTGTGGGCTCCGATAGGCTGGTGATGAAATAATTTTTCAAAATCTCGTTTGCGAGTAACCTGTGTATGTGTTGTCTTTTTTATAGCGTTTGTTATATACAGTGGCCCAAGTGACTATTGTCGCCCCACATACACAGCGTTTTCAGTTTGAATTCACTAAACTACGATTTAATATTGGCAAACTAGAATTGTCCATTATCCAAGATGGCGGACCAGAGCTTCCACGATGATAGATTAAAACAAAAATATAAAAAATACGAAATGTTTATTTCATTTATAACTCAATGTTAAAATCAGAATAACGATAATTTTATAAAAAGTACGCTTACTCCAAGTACGCGTCGTTACTACATACGGAGCGTTAGCAGTTCACCATTCATAATCATCACATAGCATTGACGTATGTCATTGATTTAAACAGGAAACGCTATTTATGTAGTAACGACGTTAACTCACAATAAACAAGGATTTTAGGTTAGACTAACTATTTTTCATTTCTGTACTCGAATAATAATGTCACAATTGTCTTTCATACAATTTTTTAAATCAATATTATTTAATCCGTGTCCTTAGTAGGGGTTTCTCAACTTAAACATGGACTATTCAAGAATTTTATATACTTTCTTCATATATAATGCTATCGTCTGATATGTTTCCATTACACGATTTAACTGTCAGTATCTTGGTTGATACAGATGAACACGGACAGTTTTAAAGTGTCCCATTTGTAAATTAGTTTACTTTTAATATGATCGTGATTTCGGTAACACAAAAAAATGCTATTCATTACGCAAATTATGTTGTCCATTCTTTTAGAATATTGTTAGTTTTGGGAAATAAATTAAATATTATAGTGTAAAGGTCACTCTTAATTTTCAGTCATTGTACGTCGTGTAGTGGGTAGTTGGTGAAATAGGGAAGTGGAATGAGCTGCTATAGTCATCGGAGTCCACGTTAGAAGAGGACGGGGCTAGAGGCACACCCGTGTGTTTTGTCTCTACGGCTCTCTGAACTTTGACCGGTTTCTCGTAATCGTAGCCATAAACTTCTAACGAATGTCGCGATGGGAACCGATTGGTATCGATTTGGAAGGACCTAGAAACGATTTTGTCTTTTTGATCAGATTTACGGCACCTCTTGTTCGATTTAAACAAAACTTTCCTCCTCAACATGCAGTCCTTGTCACTGAAACCCTCCATGTGTCTGTAACGCGTGGAAATTCGGCTCTTCTTTTTGTTCCTAACCATCACTTTCAATGCTTGGTATAAATTGCCCGGTTCTTCGTAAGTCGGCTTACAAGCATCTTTTGTTAATTCCTCTTTCAGTATGTCCAATAACGCCCTCTTGGATTTTCTACTTTTTTTGGGCACATAGAAACTGTTTAATTTCTCCGTTTTATCTTTTTTCGTATTGATCAAATACTTAGTTTTTGGTCTAGCTTTTGGCGTTTCCGGTAAGTTATTATTCAACGTCCTTTCATAAAAACTGCTAAGAAATTTATATTTTTCACTATCGATGTCATTATAGCTTTTTTTGTTGTCCACCTGCGACTGACCGTGTATAATCAACTTCTGTAACACAGACTCGTTCAGTTCTAGGCCCGTTTTGGACTCTTTGACGTTGTCGTTCAACTCTTTATCATTGTACATATCAAAGGTCGTTTCTAAAAGCTCGACAAAGAAATTATAGATCTTCTTATCGACCTGTTTCTCAACGTTCGTTTCCTTTGGCTCGTAAACGCTCATTTGCTTTCTTGAATCTATTTTAAGGACGTCCTTTGCTGGTCCCTCCGCAACTCCGCTGTATATATTGTTGTCCAGAACGTATCTGATAGATCTCTGGTTGGATTTCTTGTTTTGTGGTGTATAAGACACTTTATAGTTATCATTTCTGCTGGAGGTTGAAGGTGTTTGTTGGATGTCTTTCTTTGATTTCAACACTATTATACTGTCATCCTTGTAAGTGTTTAGAACCCTCGATTTATATTTCTTCTTATGTTTATTAGAATCTGATTTTTGTGTCGACCGCGGTTTAAGTCTCTCTTTTATTCTGTCCGAGTTGTCTTTTTCTGGGTATTGAGTAGCGGCTGTTGATTTTGATAGTATAGTTAGAACTGATGCTAAGAATTTCTTTTTGCCAGGTCTCGATCTCTTCGGTGGTTTTTGAACTGTAATTTTTAATGTGAATATTACCAGCTTGGCTCTTGTGTGCCTCGATATTAGAGTGTAATAAAAGCTCACCGTTAATTATATATTGAACTGTCAAATTGCTAAATTTTCTATAGCTAAATCTACTGAAAATTTTACATTAAAGTTTAAATTGAACTTGTCTAAGCACAACTTCAATGATATCATTTAATCTAACCTAACAAGTTCCTAAACACGAAACTTATAGTACGTATTAATAATTAATATAAAATAAAATTATTAATTAATGTTAAAAAAAATAAACTCTCAAAGAAATACTAAGACCATTGTAACAAACATCAGATAAATTGAAAATGTTAGGTTTTTTTTTGTTTATTTTTTTTTTTATTAACCATACCATCTTCACGGTTCGGTGATTTCTCGACGTAAACACCGCGTCTCTTCGTCGAGTTCGTGATGATGTCATAATTGCTGAGGCATTTCGTGTTCTTTTTGTCTACTTTGGTTATGATGGCGCTGTTCGATGACTTAGATTTAACCACGGTCGAGTTTTTTTCCATTATTTTTATAAAACTTTATAACTATGTGTCATTTTGTCATATATATTTTTTTAAACTGGCGTCATTGTGGATTTTGACAGCAATTTTTTTTTTTTGTTACTTGTCACATGTATTTTACAATAAATTATAGTCTTAAATTTATTTATTAATTAATATAATCTTCTAGTATATATATTTAATTATATTATTTTTTTCCGTCACATATAAAAACTTTTTGTACTGTACCTATTATATATATATATGTTTTTTTTTAATTAATTAAGACGTCACAGATATTATAGTTTGTCATAAACACAACTCAGAACAAATCGAAAATTCACAGTGATATTTGCAAAACATATTATGGAAAATTTAAGGATGGACAACGCTAAAACATTAAAAGACAGGGGGGACAATGCCAAGAAGAACAAAATAAGAGCCAAGAAAGACGTGAAAACCAAAAACGACAGAGGGGATTCTCAAATAAGGTCATTTTTTGATAAATCTTCAGAATCCGTGAAACGAGCAGAAATAAAAAGTGAGGCTCCAAAAACTTTTGATATAACAAAAAGACAGAGTGAATACGAGAAAGAGAATAAAAAATTGATGGAAAAAAGAAGAAAAATAAGAGATAAGTATACAATTAAAAACTATTTAGGACCGGAAGTAAATAAACAGGTCGCTCCAAAGGAAGTTAAAGTTGAAATTAAGAAAGGTAATATTCACTTTACTGTATTAATGTTTCATAGAAATAATCTAAGCTGCCCTCACTTATAACAAACGGTAGGAAAATTATTACGTATATCAATTCGTTAGCTTTGATACGGGCAGTTAAAATCTTTACGCGCTCAACTGAAGTCGCAACTCGTATTAAGGATATAAAAAAACTATAATTTATATACATAATATTTGTATTATAAAAAAATATTTCAGGTGACGATTTCTGTTTAAATTGGTAATATAAAATAATTTTCTCAGATGTCGCTATGCCTTCGAAACAGGAACAGAATGACAAAATCATTCTAACAAAATCAGACACGAAGACATACAAAATAGAAAAGGAAAACCAAAAAGTACCGGTCATAAAGACAATAACATGCAAACACGACTCACGAGTATACAAGGCCGTCACCTTCCGAGCGCCGAGACAGAAGCCTACGTCCTTACAAATAAACATTCCGACTGTCACAAGGAACAACAACCACATTAATAGGATACCGAAACTAATAAAACAGAAATTAAACACGCCGAGCAAAACCAGCGTTAAGCCGAATACCGAGAAAAAGATCGGTAGAAAATGTAGACGTTGGACTCGAGGTCAGATATCGTCACCGGTTCTGAGAACGGGGCACTCACCTACGACTGAAGTGGCGAAGTGGGCGCCGGACTGCATCAACAAACACACGAAACCGTACTACGAGGCCTGGATAAACACCACGCTGACCGCCATATCTAAGGACACGAAGGGAAAGAATCTCAACGCCAAGCAGCTTATGAAATCGTTCAAGCAAGCCCTGGAGAGGGTGCAGAGCCCGGATCTAGTGTATAAAGACTTCACAGACGAAAGGAACGTCGGCAGAATCAAAATAAACCACAAGTGACGTGTTGTCTTTGATTTGGTTTTAATTATTCATCCGCATTAAGACCTTTTTTTGGACACAGATTATGTAACTATAAACGAAACGCGCGCGGCGTCCCTTCGTTGTGTAACTTCGTTAGTGGAAATGAAAATAGCAAGGGGTAGAAATCGAGTTTTAATGAACCCATTGTTTTAAAACAAACTTTATAACGTTGCTTACAATTCACATTTTACCCTCTCACTCTCGCTCCGTCTCTTTCTCTCCCTCCTCCAGGTGCGTTGAACGTTTAACGCAACCTTGTTAGAAGTTGCATTAAAAAAAAATATCGTACGCGATACAATTAATTTTAGCTTTTAAATTACATTACATATGGTTATTACTCTCCGAATATGCTATTAAAGCACTGCTGATATTAATGCAATGACAGGTCTGCTCGCGGTAAGAAACACTCGCCTCATACACAGCCCTCCACCAGTTCTTCAATCCTTAGGTATGTGCAACTCCAAGCGCCGGTTTACACCCCTATTTGAAACTAATCAACTTCGTTAACTTCGAAAATCAATTGAAATGTTCTGAAACATTTTCCAGCCTCGCGGGTGAGTCCTAATGACTGCTAAGTTTTCGATAAAATAATAAAAAAAAAAATTGTACAAAAAAATGTGTAGGTACCTTCAACTATTGCTACTTGTAATAATCGTTTGCTGAAAACTGTTCATAATTTTTGTCGCTTCTTCAAAACTAACCCCAGAACCTCTCGAGTCTCTTGTTAATATTGAGAACAATTCTACAGGTGTAAAATAAAACCAATGTATACAAAAATGTATTTATTTAAAATCAATTAACAAACAAATAACCAAACGAGTTAACATTTAACTTTGAATGTTTGATTCTCGGTTACATTATTATATATGAAAGGTTGTCGAAAAAAATGATCAAAGAACATAGCCACGGATACCTACCTTGCTATTGTAAGTAAAATGAAAGAAATCCGCCTTAGTACAAGTTCAAAGCCAACCAAACACCGAAAGTATCAACGTTTTGGAATTAATAAAATTCACGTCCATACGTATTAACGTACAAACAGTCAGTGTTCGGTTTGGTAATACAAAATAGTACTAATGGTATCATACCACAGACGTACTGATACCAGAAAGTACAAACAGGCACCATAGACAAATAATCGCTCAAAGTGTAACGAGATACAGAAAAAACAACAGCCACATAACATTACAGGCTGCTGGAAACGATCTGTCAATCTAAATGTATAGCATATAACTAATGCATACATACTTAACAAATGTTACACCCTTATAAAATCGTCATCGAACACAGTTTACATTTAAAATGTATGCGCAAAACATAGTTCAGGAAAATATAACAACGAAAAACTATTAAAGGAAATATTAATTATCTGAAAGCAGTCATGTGGCCGGAAAGTCTGGCTAGGAGTCCCCATAGCAAAGTAAGCCAAGCCACATAATGTGATGACTTAAAAGCATAGCTGTATGTCATTCTTAACCAAATAAGCCCAAGACGTGTAAAATTATGAACCCCGAACCTTTCATGCTAGGGATGGGACTTAGCACGAGTTCAACAAACCGGCGATTGTACCGTCACTTGCCAACTCAAGCGATAAGTTGAGCACTGGACAAATGTAAATGCCTCTGTTTGTTATGTAGGAAATATCTAAGGACTTATAAAAGAATTGGTCAGTCACTATGCCCCATACTATAAGCTAAGGGACACAGATGGCGCCTCCAGTCAGTTACTATACATATATATATATATATAAAGTATACATTAACAATTTTTCACTGAACCCACACAATAAGTTCAAAAAAAAACTTACTACAAAATATATAAACAATGAAATTCTGAGCGGAAAAATTAACTTTGGAATCTTTGCATACGAAACCAGTTAACATATAACTCGGTCGAGACATATATAATATTAGAAGGATATTTTTACTTATACAAGTGTATTTCAAATGCCTCATCAAGAATAAACAAGGAGGTTGGCATACATTAATAAAACCTCTTCAGTGAGTTTATAAATTTTTGTCACAGAAGTAACGACAACGTATAACACAAGCACCTTGCTTATATTTTTTAACATATCACTCATGACCTTTGCACTTATCGCCATATTGTTATCTTAGTTGCTAACTTGACACATCCCTATGAAAGCTACCCACCCTACCGAGCACTTATTTCACATCATCACATTCAACACTATCACTAATCACTGTAAAATGTCCCATCACTATGACTGCATCATGGCAGCCAGTAGACCCGGCGCTTCCACTATATAGAAGCCGGGATCGACTTTCTCGCACTTCTCCACTGTGAGTTGCCCTCGGCCCTGGTCATCTATCTTCATGTACTGCAACGCCCGCGCCAGCTGGCTGTCGGATGGGTTGGCGGGAAAACCTGCAACACGTGTACACTACAGCTATATGATAAACATTATAGAGGGTCTCAGTTTAACTGAAGATATCAGTGTTACACATCAGATGTGGTCAAAACCGAGCTTAAATTGAGTATATTATTTTTGAAGACAAGTTATTGTTGCTATAAATGGCCAAAAAGAATAGTTGTTACAGAGGCTTAGTAAAACAATATATATATATACATATATATGCATACTGTGATGAGTACAGACTATATTTTCACAGTACCAAGACCAAGCCGACCTGGTCCATGTCCATCGTTTGTGAGAAGCGATCGCTTAGTTCTCTTGACATCCCATTCCATAAATATTTGTGGAAGTGTTAAGTTATATCTAATTATTACCTTTTGCTCTACGAGTCACCCACGTGGTATCTGCCATAAGCCCAATTCCCAAGTGCATACTATCACTATATATGTATATAAACTAGTGATGTGCTGGGTAAAATAACGGCTGTACATCACTGATGTATGTTCTTTTTCGTGAGCATGAATTCAGATAACTGTCAATATAACATAACTGTGCGTGTATGTGTGTGTGTGTGTGTGTCAGTGTGCGTGTATGTGTGAGTACGAGCGTACCAACCTCTGATCTCGGCGTGGCAGGCCAGTGCGGGCGTGTTCGTGAACTCCCTCATCATCTTCCTGAGCGCCTTGACCTCGACAGTGTCTACGTTGTTGTAGTCCACGTAGCAGACGGTCGCCTCGCTGGAACCGGCTGTATGATTGCACAACACCGCCCTGAAGTACTGAGGATCTGGATGTAAACATCAAGAAGGGAACTTAATATAATATATATGTGAGCCAACAGTCAGCGCCATCTATCGCGTGTCGCGTTACTTCACAATACACCTGTCATGAAGCGTTCCCGGGAACTACACGGACTGTACATACATTATATACTATGTGCCACTCTGATGTCTCAGCTACGTTCTCGCTAAGTTTAACGAAAACCAGTTAAGTTTACCAGTTAGTGGCAACAGGACACACACGTACCACAAATAATTTAAACAGCCAAATCAGAGTAATGACGATAGCAAGACATATTTTTTTGCATGCTATCTATATTTTGAAACGGTCCCATAACTATTTTAATTGTATAGAATTTTATATCTTAATATTAATATATAAAATTCTATTGAAATAAATTAATCACAGACGACGCAACGGTTTAATTGTGAACGTCATATTCATGTCACTGGTTCGATCCTGCTCGTGTCAAAGAAATTTGTACTTTAAGCAATGTGCTCAAGGTATAATTTAAATAATAATATATATTACATGGTGGACAAGGCGCCAGGCAGAGCTCCTCAATCTTAGGTAGATAGGGATCTTTACCGAGATCGCTCTTCACATAGGCTTCAATCTGAAATACAAAATATTATATATATATATATATATATATAGACTAGTTTTTAAGCGCGACCCCGTCTGTGTGAATATGAGTTGCGCCCAGAGAAATATATAAAGCTTGTGAATACAACATATCGTTAGCTATATATCAGCCTTTTCATTTTAAATAACCTAGATACGTGCGGCGCCATCTGCCGGGATGATTTGTGAATCTAAAGCATCTGAGGCGTCACACAGACGCGAACAAAAAAATGATTCAAATCGGTCCAGTCGTTTAGGAGTTCAGTGGCGTACATAAAAACAGTAAATTTATTTAAATAACATGAGTGGACGCTAGTACGTGTAAAGATATGTATATACGAGTGGAAAACCGGAAACGCTACGTATTCAGTTTGTCGTTGCAAACGTGCAATGTAACTGTTACCTGTTCCGTGACAGCCTCTAGCCGTTGTTCGTGACCGATGGTGGCGTCACACACCCCCAGCGCCCCCCCGCGGATTGTACTTATATCCAAAACGCACAACTCGCACTTGGCACTCGGCAGGTCATAGTATTTAAGCGAACTGTACATTAACGGCTCGCAATCTTAAACAGACAGACATTACTATACAGTTATATTAGTCATACTTTTTACAGATATAATTCACCTTCATGCTGAATAATGTACGTTATTGCATTTCAACATAACCACAGATTAAAAATTTTATTCATTTGTACAGTGACAGACTATATAGGTGAATAAAAAAATAACAATTTTTTGGAACAATCTTCTACGTAAGTATTATTCTTATAACCTTCCAGTATATATATTTTATCTTTCTTTACCAACAACATCCCCTCCATTTTGTTCAATCTTCTTCCACTCCGGTGAGCACAGCATCTCCAATTTTCTGGTTACAGATTCCTTCGTTTTCATCTCGACCAGCTCAACTACAGAACCGCTTTGGATGACCACAGATTTATCCTTACAGTTCTGCAATTTCACACAGATAATAAATATAATTTAATAATATAGTGTTATAGAACAAACTACACCTAGAATATAATCCGTATCTTAATGAAATTTATATTCTGTTTCGATTATAGAGAGACCACATTGCTATGGCAAAAATTATTATTATAAGATGTAAGCAAAACTTACAATTAGTATTATTTCAATTACTTGTCCTAATAAAAAAATATATATATTTTATTTTACAACAGATTTTGCTTATTGATTCCTAGTTGCGGAAGTGACGTCACCATTGAAGGTCTTATCCTCGTCTGTCGTGTCGTGTGTAATAAAAAAAAGAATGCTACGATTCAGGCGTAAATTTCAATGTACACAACTATAGCAGCGTTTCTCAAAGTGGGCGACGACGCTCCCGTGTTACCGCGGTAGTGAGAGACAGAAAAATGAGTGTAAAAATATCTAGTTTATAATATGTTATTATATTTAGTTAGGATAACTTGTAGTAATCAGATCTAAGACTTCCGCGGGTATTCATTTAAACGAAACTAATATTTTTCGGACCACTGCGAGTATTTTGTCATTTTGAACTGCGTACTCCCGATGTTTCGTTTAGTTTGGAGCGACCGTGAACGATATTTATCTCAGATATTTGTTCCATAAAGTTATAGCGTAGTCTTTCGGTAGGAGAAAAACGTGGGTGGCTGTACAAAAATGTTGATTCTAAAAGTGGGCAGGAGTCAAAATAAGTTCGGGGACCCCCGAATTATAGTAAGTACAATATTTGTGAGAACATTTACGATTTACAATAATAGAACCGTCGAAACTGGCCCAACATGGACAATCACCCGCCAATGATCAAGTATTGCAATCTTATAGAATTGCACCAATATTGGCCCAAATTGGCCCATCATGCCACTCACCACTACCAGCTCCACTTCATCATCCCTTATCTTCTCCAAGTACTGCTGTCCCTTCTCATTCAGAACAGTCTCCATATCTAGTCTGACGAGTGCCACCGGTGTCGGTGTATTCTTTACGTCCAACTCTTCAGGACACGGAGACAGCTTCTCTAACTCACTGATGACGGTGTTGCCTGTAACAAAATTCATATAATATTATATGTGGTTCTGTGACATAAGAGACGCGGCTGTTTGCAGTTTGGGCCATGTTATAACATAAATATTTTATGAATGTTATAAATTAAGCCTCGGTAACTCCAATGACTCACGCGTGACATCGATTTTTGGACTGAACTGAGAAATCCTACCTATAGGAAACATGTGCGTTGTTAAATAGACATACTAATTTGATTGTGCGAATTAATACAGAATATATAACCGAGTTGCCACAACCAAAATACATTATACGACGTGAAATGTTGCTAGCTTCTTTAATTCCTTTATTTTATATTTAATTATGACACAACAGATCTAATCTTATAGTATACTCGGAACACCCCTACCACGTGTCAATATCTCACCGTATTCTATAAACTCGATCATGTACTTGTTCTTCTTGAAGTTAGTTCTCTTACAGAGGCCGCGGTAGTAGTGGCCGTCCGTGTGTTGGCAGAGCACCGTTTGACCGGCTCGGGGCGGGTCTTTTAGAGGCAGAGCTAGAAAAACATATAATTATAGATAGTAAAACATATATGTATATAGATTAGTACATTATTTATGTTAAGTATCAGCTGTACTGCTGAAATAATAGCGGGCAGATCACTTTATCGTGTTAGTTTCTGTCATTAAGTCTCGCTACTTAGCACAGTGCTTACATGACGAACGTAATAATTTTATTGAATACAACACTTTATTTATAACTAGTTTTTGAAAGTGACTTCGTCGGTGTTTGCTTTTAAACTACCGTCAGAAAAAAAAATATTAATTTTATCTTTATCTAATATACATGTGAGCCAACCGTCAGCGCCATCTATCGCGTGTCGCGTTACTTAACAATACAACTGTCATGAAGCCTTCCCGGGAGCTACACGGACTGGAGATACATTATATACTATGTGTTATTCTGATGACTGAACTACGTGATTGGTAAATTTCATCAAAATCTGTTCATCTCTACGCTTAAGAGTAACATATGTGTATACATACATACTCAATCGCAAATATTCGTATTTTTTATCTTACTTGGATAGAATTAAGTTACCTTTCATCCCAGCAGCCACTCCGTCCTGTATAATTCTCTCAAAGACACCTCGGAGCTTGGATTCCGCGGGACGAACAAACATATCAAGACCTGTATTCTGCACTAGGAAGACGGCTGCCATATTTGATAGGGATGGTCGTGGCACTTCCGGTATGGATGCTAAAAATATATATCATATATTATGTCGGTGATAACAAATTGGTCCAGGTCAGACCCGAGGCAGCTGTACAGCAGTGTAAACAATAATGAGAGTCACCAATGCAAAGGGCTACGAAAATTTTGTCCGCTTTAGTGAAAACTATAATATCTTCGAAATTTTCAATTAAATTAATATAAATATATGGAAAACCTAGAAAATAGCGTGCCTGTATGTTAGAAATGAGAAATTATAAAAGCGCATTCATTTTATACTATTCCTAGCTGGTTGCGTTGAATCTTCGGAAATTAGGTGTGAAGTTATAAAAGAATCAGGACATAAAATAATATATATATATATATATATGTGTATGTGTATGTGTATGTGTATATATATATATATATATATATATATATAATTAAGGTAGAAACATATAAATATGAAACATATTTATTTGTAACCGACGTCACCGGCGAATGACATGACGTTTAACGGTATCAGTACGATAATAGTAAAACAAATACGATACAACGAAATAAAATAAAAAATATAAACATAAACTTCAAGAAATTTAGTAATTTGCTAACTAGATAGTATTATTATCGATGATTACCAGACGTTTTATCGACTTCATACTGTACGGCTGGTCTCCACCTGGTCACTTCCCCATCCCCAATAGCAGCATCCGTTTCCGCATTCCGTAATGATACTTTGAAGCCGTCACTAGTCTTCGACACCAACGTGCACTTCAGATTATCGCCCACCTGAAAACCGATTATATTATATTATATATATGTAGATATATATACATATATATATGAGAAGGTAGGGGGGGGACATATAAGCAGTTGTCAAAAGAGATCAGGTCCTTTTTTCGTCCGTACCGCGCGTTGGTGTGACAGATAAATCTATAGTAATTCTCGCAGTGTGTTTAAATCGAGATAGTTTGAAAGTTCTTAATGACGAGCATTTAAAATGTCAACCGTTATCATACTACCAGTAGTATTGAGAGATAAATATTAATGGCAACACTGATATTTTAAGTACAGATCACTGTCCTCACAAGTTTGAATATTGACTACACGGTGAGCTTTAAAATTTTTCATTCGTAACGCTTCACTTACAAAATATAAGCGTAGATTTGAGGCGGGCTTAAACTTATATATTACTGTTTACTACGCGTTCAAAATACGCCGACAAACTAAATTATAACCATCCTTGGATTTCCTCAATGGATGCCGGGATCCTGACCATACCAACATGTCAAAAGATCCCATAGAAAAGACATCGAACACAGCCGCTGGACCCTCCGCGGGCAGGTTCACGGTTACTCTGTCATGTTATCGGCAACATCGGTATAAACTAACGCGTAGTAAACCGAAAAATATTAGTTTCCAACGCCTCAGACCTCAATGGATTTAAAAATTCACCTGTACTCCTCTCGCGTTAAGCTGACAGCAGCACTCCGGTACTTGAAGGTATTCCGGTGGTAAGTCTACCATTCTGTCGTTGGTGGTCACATTTACCACCCTGCTGCAGTCTATTAGCGCGACACGATCACCTGACAGGCGCCGAGCTCTGTACCACGCGCGTTCCTCCGAGTAATACAACGCGAACAGATCACCCGCGCTCGGACTGGAAAATAATTAAGAATTTAATTTATAAGTCTACCCACCACAACGTGTGCTATGATAGTATTAGGCGGTGGCGTGGACGCTATAAATGCAAATAAGCACTGCTTACCCAAATAAGCAATGCTTACTACGCATACAACGAAACTTACATACATTGTTTAATACTTACATACATTTAATCATATATTACGCAAAACGAATTATAGCCATTTGGAGGACTTTCGTGGCTCAGGTAGCTGATAGATTCATAAAATATATAGATGTTAGTTCTGATCGGACTAGTGTAACTTTATGCTCGAATATTATCAACGTTTCAGACGGGGGAATTATAATGAAAATTTGATAATTTTTTTCAAACATTCTCTGTTTACCCAAAATCTATGAGCACGCCCCCGGTACTAGTGACGTGTCGGGGCCGGCAGTACTATATGCTCTACTACGCCAAGTAGAGCGTATCAGAACCGCAAGTACAGGATTTAAAGATGTCGCAGCGTGATTCGCGTGTCGCCACTAGCGAAATATTGTCGCAAACAAAATATAAGGCTCCGTACATACTATGTGAGGTTACAGATTGGTGAGGCAACGAACCGCTGGACATAGACTCATATTCTTCAACACAAAGATACGTTCCTGGCTGACAAGTTCCTGTCACTGTCATAGTTACATAGTGGGTAGTCCTTAAATAGTAAGCGGTGTTGACATAATGATTGAAATTTTATAATAAAGGAAGACAAATGTTTTCGACACGAGCGGGGTTTGTTAACCAATAGGAATATGATTTTTGTAAGCTAACCAGCGCCTTGTATGACAGTTAATTATATAGAAAAATTAATTTATCTTTATTTCGACTGAATATTATTTAATTAAGATTTTATATAGAAAACAGACAAAACAAAAGTTCAATGTAATGTCTGTATGAGTAAATTGAATATTATTCGAAACGATTTTGTAATATGAAAGCTAATAGTTTACGAGAGAAACGGAAGCTAGAAACAGTGGCGCCGTAACGCGTTACGTTACGTTACGGAACTGTCTACCCTCAAATAAAAAGTTATCACTTCAAAATAGCCTAATACGTTTTTAATTCCGAGACTTAATGAATGACCAGGATTGCCATCACTAAGATTAAGTCTAATCTTGTTCTTGAATGTTGGCAGCACTAATGCATTTTGGCAATAAGCTCGCATTTTGTGTATAGATGAACTAATATATATATATGTTTTTTGTACTCACAACACCGCCTCTCGTCCCTCACACTCCTCTCCAAACTCTCCACACAGCAGTTGGTAGTCGTGTTCGTTGGCTTCGTGCAGAGTCAGACATATGAACCCACCGGCCGCCTCAGATTCCACTGACAGTAACACTGTCTCGTTCAAGGATAACTTATCCAGCAGATATCTGGAAACGATTTAATATGTTATTAGGATCATTTCTAATATATATATTATACACTACACTACACTACAACACTTCAATTGTAATTCATTTCTATATATGCCATATGTGTCAATAGTTAAAACAAAAATCAATTACATTCTAGTAAAATTAATGTGCTACGTACAACCACACACACACACACACACTCTCTCTCTCTCTCTCTCTCACACGCACACGCACACACACACATACACATATTCTAGTTTGTTCAAATTTAGAAAATAATAAGACATATATATAAACCAACTCTTTAGGCACGATAGTCCTGGTCTTTGGGGTGACATCTTGTAAACTGGCCGGAGGTTTCGGCGGTTCCTTATCTCTTGGTTTGTCATCTGGTTTCGGTTTGGTTTCCTGCTTGGTTTCCGGTTTGGTATTTAACTTGTTGGATATGTGATTGATTGTTTCGTCTCGTTTGTTTCCTGGAAGTTTAATATATATATATATATATATATATATATATATATATATATATTTTATTTATTTAGTAAAAAATATCTATCGTTGACCTTTGGCCTATACATTTATTAAAAAAATTATCACCCTAATTATGTTCATGAATTTAGATAAAAAAAATTTAAGACATACATACATAAAAAATACATAATTACTCATAAATTATACTAGCTTTTACATGCGACTCTGTACGCTTAGTATTAGTCAATTTATATACAAATATTTTTTCATTAGTAAGAACATTCAAAACATGGTTTATTTGACACTAACTGATAGAGAAGAATTTTAGAAGATTGCAATTGATTGAAAATAATAAGAGAATAATTTAATCGGATATAGGCCTTAAGAGGACACAATATAAGTACATAGACTATCTATTAATATATTCTAAAGTGAATATAAATATATATATATTTTCACTGGCCAACCCTACAATATCTTGTGTATGTGACATACACCTGCATCACCTGCACGTTCTGGGCTTTCTTCATTATCATCACGTCTACCAGGACGTCTCATGTTTTTATTCTGGAAGC
Organism: Danaus plexippus; assembly: GCF_018135715.1. Lineage (NCBI taxonomy): Eukaryota > Metazoa > Arthropoda > Insecta > Lepidoptera > Nymphalidae > Danaus > Danaus plexippus. The sequence continues at coordinate 1,969,224 of NC_083558.1, forward strand.
TACCGTTGTTCCTCGTTTGCTTTTGGTTGAAATTCTAAAAATAGATAAAATTAAATTATGTATTTAAATGACATTTTAGCGTAGCATAACTTTTGCGAGCATCATATTTAAATAATAACAAAAAAAAAATCTATTCTATTTTTAAAATTAAATCACTATGGAGGATTTCTGAACTGTACCGATGATAGTTCGAAAGGTCAATGGCAGAATACTGTTACCAAAAACAACATCTACCCTCTTTCGAAGTATATAAATACCTTTTTGGTTTTATTATTGACATCAGCCTTATAATCCCTCCTGTTGGACGAGTGAGGCTGACGGAGAGGGGCAGGAGTTGATGTACTGCTAAGATAGTTTGAATTAAAAATAGTACCTTAAGTTCTTTGGTTTGAAGGTAGTTAAGCATTTTTTTATATCTTAAACTACCCTACATTAAAAAAAATCATTTAAGCTGTATGTGTCCTTATACATTCAATTTCATACATATAGGTAAATACGATATATATATAGAAAATACTTACTCAGGTTCACCAGCATCAACAGTCTCTTTGACTTTCAACTCAGAGGTAGTAGAACTGAAAATACAAAATATAAAATTAACCACATACAGCAGAGAGCAATTTATTTGGCTGCAATATAATATAAGCGCACCAAGGGTATGAGAAATATTCAGACTTAGGTTGTAAATACATTATTTCTACGTAGTTATTCAGTTAAGTATTGTGGATTCCTATATTGGAAGCTCTCAGACAGCGCTTTGTAAAGACTTTCTAATGGTAGCAATTTGTAAGAAAACTCCTTCTTCAACATATCTTTAATATACCAAAATACGTTTACAGAAATCCAGTCAATTCTTCATTAATCAAGACGAAGGGGTCACCAATGAGAATATCAATAAAAACTAAGACAAAAAAAGGTATTTTTTTTTAAAGAACAAAAAAATTTAATATAAACGAAATCGGCAACGGTCTATGAGATTATGTTTTTTGGAAATTAATTAAATTTGTTTATATCAAATCACGTTAGACAAGCTTGGAATGAAAAAAGAAATGAAGGGTCCAAGTTGAAAGGAAACCTGCCCCCCACTTCATTAATGCTCGCGCGTAATGAGTTTCGATCTACCCACCACGCCAGATTATGACAGACATGTTTATGCCTGCGGTTCCAGTCGCTTTGCTGGCATCTCTGGCTGCAGTAGGGCGCCAGGCCGCAGTTCCCGCAGTACAAGTCTGCTACACCGCCGCACGATAGGCATGTCCGTGACGACAGTCGCTGGAGCGACGGTAGTGTTAGCTAGGAGAATATATATACGAGATACATTTATCTCGTTTAGACTATAGATATATACTCAAGTATAGACTATAGACTATAAAGCAATAGTTTAAAGCTTAAAATTTTTCGGTACATAAAGTAAGATTAACTATTGAGGGTAGTTATGCAATATTCGTAGTAAGCCTTGAAACTAGACTTATATTGATTGAATTTATAAGCAATAGAAGATTTTTAACTAATCTTCTTAAACGCTTCTAGAGTAATCAAAATATTTGGCAAGATACCATCATCAGCGCTTGAGGTGCATATTATCGGAAACAGATAGGGATGGTCTCATAGATTCTACTATATGATGGAAGTGGGAATAAAGGATGCTCAAGTTAATTGTGTTAGAAAATATGTATTATTAAATATTGTATAGTTATAATGTATACATATTTGTATTATTAGATTTTTCATATCTGTATCATACACATATTTATACTAATATTGTTGGTGCTAAATCTGCGTTTTATTAAACTACAGTAAAACTACATCAATTTGATTAAATAATTTTAATAGGGACGCTTTATTTTTAATATGGCCTTCATCAGTGCGAGGACTTGCACAGTATATTCTGCCAGTGTCGGGTAGAATGGGGACTCTTTGATATGTAAATAATTTTTTCATATATGGAATACAAAATTAATACAGATAATACAATATCAAATATTTATTTAGACTTTCGCCTGTTTGTTGACAAAAATAGATCATCTTGGCCATTAATTTCTACCGTTTCCTACAAATCTAAAGTTAAACAAAAAAAATTAATAGTTTCCGTAGCTAAGCAATAGATGGCGCTACGAGATATACTTCAACGCCATCTACTATCATTATATTCACCAGTTGCCACTCGCTGAGGCTAGTTATTCCTATATATGTACAATTATTATAGTAGTTGCTGTATCCCAAAGACTATCGCTTCAGCATCATTGCCTGGAAAAGGTACTGGCAATTTTGTTTTCTAAGAAAAATTATAGCAGAACCTTGGGGCGGTAATTATTTTAACAATTTTTTTTTGGTCTACCCTCGTTTCATACTTCTATTCAGTCCCTACTTCGAGGTCGGAGCAAGAAGGTCCCATGATAATAAAATACATAGCTTTAAATATATTTAGTATCGGAATACAACTGTTTTCATAACGCAATAAAATACTGATATACCCTATTGTCATGCAATGGAAAACAGGTGTGTATATATATATATATATATATATACACACCTGTTTTCCTGTTTTTGTTTTATATATATATATATATATATATAATCTTAATACGCAGTGATGTTTTTTCACTGTCCAGTCGTCGTGACAACCTTATACCCAGTGTTGAGTGTCTCAGTGACTATAGGGTCCTTGATAACAATACATATTTAGAGAACTTCCGATTCAAAACAAAACCCAACCTAACAGTTTTTAAGTATTTCAATCAAACTTTCTACATACGATTAAGACTCGTAGAATAACAAAATAAAACAATAAAAAAAATTAAATTTTTATTAAATAACAATCTAGCCGACTAAACGATAAAAACAATAGCCTAAATAAATAAAAAAATCCTAAACTAATGTAAATAATAAAAATTTGATAATTCAATCGGGGATTTATAAAATTATTACAATCGACATTTTGTTATGTTAAGTTATCACATTATTTTGGTCAAAATTTCATCAAATACTTACTTATAACAGAGCGCACAGCACACGGCGGTCGTCTCTACGAGTGTACATCATTCATAAACGAAGACCCCATTAAACGTTCAAGTCTTATAAAAAATTACGTGCGAAGATTTTTTTTTGGGGGGGAGGGGTCTCGGGTTTAAAAATTCAGTACAAAAAACGTGACGTGACGTACAAAAACTCCAAGTCAATATGCTTATAGGAAAAAAACGATTTTACGATTAAAATCACAGCAGACATTTAATTTTCTCACCGCCCAGTGTCGCGTCGAAGTCCTTGCCTTTGATGACCGAGGCTGATCGTTTGTCGATTAGGATGTGGAACTTGCCTTTGTTAAACTGGGACTGTTTGTCGACTACCCACAGCTCCGTATTGAGACCTGGATTCTTATCTTCCAGGAGGTCGAAGATAATGTCCAGGCCGTCTTTACAATCGGGCAGAATGTTTGTCGGAACCTTCAATATCATCTTCATGTAGTCCTGATTGTCATCGATTTTCAAGCTGTTCGCGGAATCCTTCTCGGACCTGTTCAAGCCGGTGTAATAGAATATTTTACTCTCTCCAGCGTTCAGTTTGAACTGACTGAATATATTTTCGCTGTCAACCTCGTTAATGGACTCCTTCTTTTCCACTACATTGGCGGAATTCTCTCTAGACACATGCGTATATTCTGGAACTTTGGAATCTTCTTTCGGTGTACTCTTAGAAGCAATCTTCTCTAATCTCCGTTGTATGGGCTTAATCAGTGACTTCAAATGGCCCAATTTGAATTGCACAAAGTTATCGTCGATTTTAGCATTGAACCCATCGCTGGATATGACTTGCGCTGATAGCTTGTCGATCTGCAGGACCGCGTCAATCTTCACCCGGCTGCGGACTGTGCTGATTTTTCTCCAAAATTTCGTGCGCAGTCTCGGATTCTGTGTCTGGAGAATACCAATAACATCGTCCGTGCTCTTATCGGTTTTAACTAACATGCTCACGATGCCCACGGCTCCCCGGAACTCTGTAGCTTTCAGTGCGACGTCCACTTTGTAATTTATATTTGGTATGTTCCTCTCGATCCACAACCTCGATGGCATGTTTTGGCATATGATGAAGATGACGCCGTCGAATAGATACATGTCGTGTAATTTCGGTATAAAGTCGTCCCCATCAGATCCTTGTGCTTCCACAACGATGTTTTCTATCGTCCTCTTTATGGTGTGGAATAGATTCTCATCCACCCGTGTCTCTGGATAGTTCTCCGGCCCGACGTACAATTTCAGATCGTCCTCAATAACATCGCAGTAGTGATTGGCTCTGATTTTGGTCAATTGGGAGTTCAGTACCTCAGGCTCGAGCAACATGTACATGGCTTTTAAAATTTTGTCCCTAACCTTCTTCGTATTCTCGTTCTCGCTATGTTTCGCATCAAACACCTGGGACTCGTCCAAACTGACGTCACGTTTCTGTCTGTCGATGACACGGAAATTGAGTTTCTCTCCATCGCAGGTTGGATCAAACTCAGCGCTCTTGATCACCTCCAAAGACTCGGGCTCGACGCCAAACTGACGTTTCTGTTTGCCAGCAACGTCAGAATAATACTTCCAGCAGTCCGGCCTCAGATTGGGATATTTACTTTTAAGCTGCGCCAATATGTACTGAGATTCAAAATGTGACAACTCCTTCGGCAATCTCATGACCACCCGCGTGTATCTCACCAAACTCTTAATATCTCTAAAACTTAACTTAAGACCCGTAGAATTTATAAGTTTAGGTAATATTTCAGTCAAATAGTCCTTCGTTTCAAGACTATCACATATGTATATCACAGCTCCGTTAGAAAGGTAAATGTCTTGGAATTTTGGTATGATCAGATTATTAAACTTCTGCATCTTCATATCCTTGTGGAGGAATTCCTTGAAGAGGTGCTTCAGCCGCCGTATGTGGGTACCTTCCAGCTTATTTTGGGGATATCCCTCCAGTACTATGGCTACTTTCAGCTCGTGTTCTACGTGTAAGTAGTTAGTACGTCTGTGGTACGCTATACCTCGGTTGCTATCTATATTCAAATTGCTATTTCTACCGATGACTAAATTCTCGCTACTCTCGATTATGGACCCGGTCGCTTCAGACATGGCGACCGCTGACGAGCTAACTTCAGTTATTTCCACGCCTTCAGATTCGATAGTTTCCATATTCTTGTTATCAGTCCATTCGCTGTCATTAATTTTCTCATCATCGTCGTGACCGTCCACAAATTTGTCAATTTCCACCTCGTAGGTCTTCCTCTCGTCGCAATCGCTCTTCAACTTCGCTTCATCGGTCTCGGATTTGATTCTCGGTGTGGTCTCCAGGGACCTCAGCTCGTCCAGCAGCTTGGCCCTGGACGCTACGCTGGATAGATCCTCGCACTCAGACATAAAACACTCGTAATATATTTCAGTATAGCCGGACAGCTCGAACTCCATCTGGCTGTAATCTATGACGTTTTTAAAATTGGGGCCCCGAATTATTTCACCAGATACCCTATCCACCAAGAAAGACGTAATTTCCACGTCGTTCACACATTTCTTGGAGTAAATCCTCCACAGATGAGTTTTTAACGTCGGATTAAAATATTGTAGAAGCTTAAAGGCATCCGGGGCGGAGGCCGGCCAGCACGACTTCGGTATTTTGATCACAGCCAGACACAGCCTTTTCACTTTACATTTCAGATACGTCAGATTCGTGCACATCCGTTCTCTCAGACCGGGCGATATCCTGAATATCCAATCTCTGGTCTCGGCGTCCTTGCAGATACACACTATGGCGCCTCTATTCAGGTAGTAGTCTACAAACGACGGCGTCTCCTTCAGCAGGCCGGCCTTGAACTGCATGTTGATGACGTCATTGATGCTCCTCTGGAACGTTTCCATTTGTTTCAGACGCATCTTCAGCTTCGGATATCCGGCTAAAGCTATTACAATTTTCAAACTATCGTGTACTATGTCGTCATAATCGGAATGCCTCAGCTCAATCAGCCTATTCGTCTCGTCCTCGTCACTATCGCTATATATGTCACTATACTTAAAATCAGCAATTTCGCTCTTCCTAGCTACAATCTTACTGAATTCCGACTTAGACCTATCCATCCCATAGAGACTGTACGACTTCTCCGTGTCAACTTTAGTTTTTTGTGACGACTTCTTATTGCTTCTATCCTCCGAGCAAAGGACACAAGTGGACGGGGTGGAGGTCCCGGAGGTATCAGGGCCGATCCAACGTTCGCAGGAACAAGAATTCAACGCCCTCTACAAACAAAATGTTTCATATTGTCAGCGCTCGGGGACTAAGGAGAAGCGTCATGCACTTTTTTATATTTTAAACTAATCTCCGGACAAAACATCGGGGCCACCAAATGATAATCATGTAAATTTTGTCTCAAGTTCGTACGGTCGGATGTAAAGATTTTGCGGACATCCGTTACACAGCTCGAGAGGTTAAACTGAAGAAACCTAAATAGTGTTTGCTATTTTGCATTCTCAAGTAATTTATCATAACACGAGAATCAAACGTACGTCCACCGTGACATCGAACGTAGCTTACCGTCTCCTTAGAAACCGATATTATATCAAGCAGACAAAATTTAAATTGCATTTAAGAGAATGTCGTTAAATGTGCATAAATTTTTGCGGTAGCAGACGAAAACGCAATTTTTAAAATCTATCAATATATATATTTTAATATTCTGTTAATGTTAGTATGTTGTGGTACGGTTAATAATTAAATAAATGTATATATGTATACATTTTAAAGCCATGTGTGAAGATTTGCGGAGAGTAGGGGGAGGGGAGTAGAGGGGGGGCAGTCTAGACTCTAGACCCTTACAAACCTTGAATCCATAATAAGAGCTCAAAAAATTTTCTTTACGAATAATTCCTAGTACACATTAATATCACTCACCGAATCACCAGCAGCCGAACTGTATGTATTGTCAGGCTGGTCGGATCTGTGAAAAAATATATATTTAGGGAACACACATTCAATTTGAACCGAACCTTAAAATTCCCGAACGCACCCGAAGTGACGTCACAGCGATGACATCTGGTTTGCTCACTTTTACGCGGGAAAGTATTTTGTCGACGTGACTTGTGTCTTTGTAAATTGAATTTAACTTATTTAAGATGTTTTGATCTAAGATAATAACAAGTTTGTTCTAGTTAAAAGTACTGGCTTTATGAGACAACTTTATCTTTTTAATAATTTTGTTAGAAACCTAATGTAAATGTAAAATCTTTGGAAGAGGCATCGATGGACATTTGTTGTCCATTCACCCAAAAACTGTTATACTGATTTTGGTGTAACTTAAATTTTAATAAAACATTAAAATGAGAATTTTTCTTTAATCACACTATTAAATTATCTCCGAGCTTAATCCTGAAGTCAATGCGGACGATTCCGCAGGCAAAAGCTAGTAGACCCATAACACATATGCAAACCAAAAATGATACATGTGTTTTAAAATCTAAGAAATATTTAGTCGAACGAATCGACTGACAACTTTTAAGACACCAATCATAAAAATCCTCTTTCTGAACATAAATAACTGTCTTTCTTATACCAAAAAAGCAAACAAGTGATTGTGCGATACAAATTGAACAAGTCCGTCTCTCCTTTCAGAGTAATTGTCTATGGAGTCTTGTCTATGTTTCATATCAGAGACAAGTTCCATAGTCCATACTAATCTCTTAAATTCGTTCCTTGTACTCTTGGGTGCATTATTAAAGAGAGCAGATATCAGTACTGGCCTGTTAAATATGACCACTATTTTCTACATGAGAAATACTATGTTGAAATCTTACAATATATATATATATATGTATATATATGTATATATATGTATATATATGTATATATATATGCATATATATATGTATATATATGTATATGTATATATATAAACCATTGAAATATCAATTGAGCTTACTTGTCACTTGTGTTCCTAACAACAATCCTTCCGTCTGGCAGAATACACCTACTGGATTTTGACCCCTGTAATAGAGTAAGATGATTAATCGGTCATAAAAATTTAGCCATAATAAATTTCCCATATTGTAAACCGGGTGATGGCATATAAAAAATATATTGATTATAATTTTCGAAAAACAAGTACACGTTTAAATATTTATTATGTAATTTCTGGCCAAAGAATATATATATATGTATATATAAGACCTAATATTTAGCAATTCTCAATATTCATGTAAAGACATACTTTATTCACACATCCCACTCAAATAAAACCCGAAACAAAAGTAACAATTGCCCAAAATAAGACAGACGAAATGTAAGAATTACCAGACTTTGTAGGTGATGTGAATTTTTTTTTAAGATTTAGGCTCTTCAAAATATTTTTTTATTGATAGCTGATGTCACAGCAACGTATTAGTGCTCAGTCTGTGAGACAACAAATTATCATTCAGACTGCATTACAAATGATCAAGCCAAATTTCTTTTTAACGCCAATGTAGACTCAGCCTAGAATCAATATTTTTGCTGGCAACATTTTAACAATATATCCTTATATCATGTAATGCTATCTTTAGGAATAACTGTAAAAATTATTGTCAGTTATGAAAATTTCTATTCTCATAAGTCTTTTATTAACTATTTAATTTACCTTTTTGGTATTATCCCAGAATATTGTGAAGTTTCAGTGATTTCTAAATTACACTCGACTCAAAGTTTAAAAATTATTTTCTGCATAACAAAAACAGGTCGGGATATATCATTAAATCGGTTATCATAGACAGCCCTGACATTGGCGATACAGGCTTGGCCTAGTGTGGACGTAAAAAATCATTTTAAACATGTAAATGGACACATTAAATAAATATTATTATTGCGTTAGGATTTATACTACTTTAAGTTGAACCTAAACAGTTTAATAACTACCGTGTAGCTAAGATCGCCTGGACAGAAGATATTGCTTTGATACCGTCAAAACTTACACTCTTCTTCCCTTTATTGAGCAGCAGCATCTGTTGCTTGCAGCGGAGCTGGGCTTGCTGTAGCTTGAGCTGCTGGAAACGCAGCTGCGTCAGCTCCAGCTCCAGCTCCGTATCCAGCACTTCATCCAGGCCCTAATGTCATCCCGACGGAGACTTTAATTGTATATATGTAACACGAAACTCAATATCCAATAACATTATACGTACATAAGTTTTAAATTCCTAAAGTATGTGTTTTAAGCAACTTTGTAAATACTTTTAGACTGAACAAAAAACTATGAAATATATAACAACCTATCACAGAAATGTACTAAATAAAAAGGTAAGAGCGGAATTAATATATTACATGTGTCACTAAAACATATTTACCAAATCATCATCATTCATGGGGTCGTCCAATTCATTAACATTTCCATTTGTAAACTCATCAGGCTTTCTGTAAAATAAAAAAAATAATTATATATATATTTAGAGCTTTGTTAGTTAATATCATATTAACATTTCCTTCAAGCGATGCCCCTGATAACAAAAACAAAAACCACTCACAACAATCTAATTCATAGCGAGTTATGTTCACTCATTTATTGGAATAGCTAGCTGTAGTTGTAAATTTACTCTTGAGTAGGTTAATTTTATAAAATACGTGACAAAAAAAAAATGTGACAGAGCATTTAGAAAACATTTTACAACATCGTCAACCTACACGCTATTCACGTTACTTAATATATATAAATATTTAACAGCAGTACTTTCAGAATATTGAATCATAACTAAATGATTGACGTGATTAAAAAATTATCTTCTATTTTTGACTAATAAGGCAAGCAAATTAAAACACACACACAAACAATACAAAGTTGAATTTTGAAATTATTTGACAGACACTTTCACCAGCTTGTACTTGCCCTGCATTTTCTCAATACTACGTAATTCATTAGCATACTATGTACTAATTATCTTTCAAGTTCTTTATTTTCGAAATGACGGAAGGATCCTAAACTAAGCTTTTAATTTATAATTTAGGTTGGAAGAAAAACTATACTTATAATATGTTAGGGGAGGAAAATACGCTAATGGGCCAGTTTTGGCTGTAATTGTGAAAATATATGCGTACTATAAAACTCACTTGGTTTCGGTTTTATCCATGGAATCAAAATACTTTTGTAACATCATATTACGACTCATAATCCACAAACGCGTAATTCCCAAATTAATTTTATTAATGTGAAACTTTCATGATTAATAATAACACAAACTTTTTACATCACTGACAAAACGGCGGAGGAACGCTTAAATGCAGAATTTAAAATATTATAAATGTAACGCTTCAAGCGCTTTATACTCGTTGCTGTTCTACTAAACTATTCAAGTATAAAGCGTTTGAAGCACTTAAATATAAACTTTTAAGCGATCGCCATTTGTTGAAGTGACAGTTTTTTTTTTAATTTACCGACATTAATTTTATTAAGATTGATATTATAGAGTTTATAAACTTACTAGTTATTGCTCGCGACTTCGTCCGCGTTAACTCCAGTATTAGAAATGTAGAACTGACTCGGTAAACTCTGTTCCACATTAAGGTAGTGGAAAAGGCGATTTTGTATTCGAGTGATTTTTACTTTTTCGTTCGGATTGTATGAAAAGTGTCCTTCGTCCGTCTCCCGTTTTTAATCTACATCTCTACATATTTTATAGTCCACACGGTACAGTCGCCCTTGATTTATTAATGATTTAACTCGACTTATATATATATATAAATTAAAAATTAAAATGTCCTTTAAATTCATCAACGATTTTGTTTTTCTCAACACCATATTATAAATTAATATAGTCTTATAAAAGATTAACTTTACGCAAATCGATATAATTTAAAAGCATTGCAAATTTTTTTAACACAATAATTATGAGTTACAATGTTAAAAACGTCTGCACAATACATTGAAATCTTTTTGAAACTATTTATGATGTAAATTAAGATATATATATATGTATATATATTTATATTGTTCTGGATCAAACAATATTATACAAGATTTAGGCCACAAAAATTTAATAAAAACTATGTATTCTAATGAGGCGCCAGCCACAATATTTAATTAATTCAAAATAATCACGCAACCTGGCAACCCCGATCATTCTTTAAGGGGGAATCCCTAGACATTAACGTAATCTTATTTCAACTCGAGCTAAAAAAAAAAAACAAGCGTTGAATTGGAACAAACGTATTCGAAAATTAAAATCAGTTTTAAGATATCAAAGTATGACAAAATTAATAATTTTAATTAAAATAATATTTGTACCACTTGTATTCGAGAATAGTAAAGAAAACTGACCGTTATTCAACAGGTGTGTCATATTTGTCAATGCTATGATTACATTACACATTTTTTTTCGTCCATCTATCGCATGTCGCATCAGCTGATCGTGTAACATTTATATAACTAGCCACATGTTGGTTATCTCGGTGTAATCTCACCTCCTCCCTTTGCTGCTGACGCTCGCGTCGTCACGATAGCTGTTAGATTCCCTGGGTTTCATTTTCCTTGTGTCTTCCCTTGATTCTCTTGAATCTTGATTACTTTTCTGTCGATTAAATATATTTTAATGAGTAACTAATCATTTGTGAATAATACATATCATAATATAAGAAAGGTTTATAATTTATTAGCTATAAGCATAGTAACTTAAGCTGTTTCACACATAGCTTTGAGATATTTAGGAATATGAGTGTTGCGAGGCCTTTATATTTTGTACAAAAATCTGTTTAATTCGCAATAAAACATCCCAATCCTGGCTTGATTGGTTTCAGACGCAATGAGAATTAAATGGCCTCTGAAAGACTGGTGCGGAAGAAGGTTCTTTACCACAGCTATTTCTCAAGAAAACCATAATTTTAAACGAGCCGAGTTAATAAAATTTCCATGTTTACATATATATAATATTCCTAGTTCCCACTGTTGTATGTAGCCATATAAAAGTTCAATAACCTTATGAGCTATGTTAATGTTAAGTCGCAGGGGTTCAGTCTTGTTCAACTTCATCATAGCCAGTTTCGCCTCTCTGCAACAAAGTCAGCATTAATATACTAGGTATAAGAATTTTCATCATTTCTTGTATGGCCAGACTGTAGGCTTTGTTACAAGTTGTGTGATCTGACGGGTAAAAGCTGACTACAAAGTTTATATCACTGTCCGTTACGGCTACATAAGCCCAAAGATTGTTTTAGCATTCCAAGGATCCACTGTGCGGGTGCCGGGTCCATCGCGTTGCAGGGAGAGGAGCTTCAACAGCGCCTGGGACTTGAGACCCAGGGAGTAGGTTTAAGGGGTTAAACGCTCACCTCCACCGTCCAAGCTCCTCTCTCTACCTAACCAAATTTGAAACAAACCTTCTAGGGCTGCCTTTGAAGTATGTTCTATAAATTAAAGTGGACTAAACAGTTTTGGATATCTTTACCGACACACAGATTATTCCTGTCCACACCAAACTTACTCAGCAGCTTATATGAATTACAGATACTATATTTTTAATTAACAACTATTCTTAATGTTTCTTCCGATTACCTCATCTTAGAAACATTTTCTTATCTACACTCATCTTAAAGACAAAACAATAAATTGCTTACCATCAGTTTGTTTGTAGTATAAATATATATATGTCTATTCAGATAAACTTGAATTAAAAATGTTTTTAATATAAACCTCTTTGGTTAATTTACATACCCGGGTGTTTCGTATGTTATCAGAGCATATCTCTTGGCTGGATCTCGACTGACGTGTACTTTAACAAGAGTGCCGTACTTGGAGAAGGCGGTTGTGAGACCTTCCTCGTTCAGAGCACGGGATATATTTGTTACGTATAGTTTGCAATGATCCAATTGTACACCTCCTCTGGAAATAGACCAAAAGTAGACAAATTACTTTTAGTAAAACATATATATATATATATATATATATATATATATATGCTACAATTGAAAGTTTGTATGTTATGTTGTCAATATTCACGCTAAACTTATGTTCGATGAAAAATCAATTTTAAATCGTACATTTCTCTACATTTAATATTCTTGAGAAAATGATAAGATGATATTCTATAAGGTTTGCGTAATAAATGATAATATATTAAATCTCAATTTAATATATAATTATTATTGTTATAAAAATCGTATATTAATTTAGTGATTCTATTTTCCATTAAATGTTAATAAATATTATATTATCCATAACATAGAAGCCAACTGGGTTGCAATATCTCAAAAATCTTGGACACATGACTTGGAAAAGACGAGTTGGAAGACGCGATACTGTAAAATTTGCATGTTCCGATCTTGAATCACTTTGTTTTAATGTATTATTATCTTTTCTAAGTTTAATTTTCAAAACAGCTATATATTTCGGTATTAAAAGTGATTTATGTACTAACTGCGTTTCCTCGTCTAGATACTGTGCATCGAATGTATTATCAAACTCCTCACGCTCCCACTCCTGGGGCTGATAGCGACCGCGAGACGCCATCACTGGAATCATAAATATTTATTATTACAAAATTTTATTTTAATAAAACATGTGCATTAGTGATAAATACACTATTATTGGCTTAACTTTAATGTTAAATTAAGTTCCTTTGAGAGTATTATTATAATTATAACTTTCAGATTACATTTATTAATTTGGTTTAGTTATAAATCAAAAAAATTCTATAAGTAAAACGGGTTCGCGAAATTTTGAAAGCAAAAAATTCGTTGGCGCACATGTGAAAAAAAATGTTATTAATCCTTTTTACATTTTGTTTATCACTCTTTTACTATAAAAATATGATATTGCAATAGATTTTTGACTTACCGGTATAATAATGTCGAAAAAAACAATTGAAAGGTGAAAACAAAAAATATTATGAAGTTAAGAGTTTGGCCAGTGTTGACTGGAGTTGGTACGGTGTTGCAACTTAAACCCTGATTTTCTTTGAATACCCCAATTAACCCATATTAATAGTAAAATTATGTTATGGAAATAAAATGCACTTAATTTGAAAAAGCAGTAAATCGATATATTAATAAAGAAAACAAAGTTTCTTTAAAATACAGACCACAGACTCAACTGCAAATACATTTTTGAAGTAGAACAAACTATTGTTAGGGGTTCTTTTAAGTGACTCTAAGGTTCGAAAATATTATTATTGAAGAAATATGTTTTTATGTTCTTCCATTAGAATAAGACGATAATATTCAGTTACAAAAATTCGTAAATGTGTGAAACAGACGTCTCGTTCTTATTATGCTGATTGTAAGATGACGTCACAAAATAAATGCTGGTAATTAAATTAAACAAAAATTCTTTATTTCCAGCATAGGCAATATAATTGTTCAAGTGTAATTTTTTTTGTCATTTAATTACTAATAAAATATATTTCAAAAAATACGAAAAAACCATGTACATTCCATATTGTTGAAATTTTAAATTATTCGTTTTACTTTCAAGTATTTAAGGTTTTTAATTGGATCCTTTAATAATGTCGAAATGGGAATATTTAATAAATCTTCTTAGTTTACTCTTTAGTTGAGCTAATAGAAGGTAAGGTTTATTTTTTATATTTTAAGTATAGAAAATAAAACAGTGTTTTTTAATTAATATGTTTTTTTATTTCATAATTAAGATAATAAATAAGATTCCGTTCAGAAACCTTTAACCTATTTGACAGCGGACCATATGACAGCAGTTGACATATTATATATACATATATAAATAACCTATATTTTTATGAGTCGAGTAGACTGAGATATTAGTTTTATAAGAATAAGCAATTAAAATCCATTTTCAAATATGAAGAATGGATGATATTGGGAAACACGCTCCTTCTTACCAATTGGATCAAGATATATTGAACGGTGAGTAGTTATAAACGCATTTAATGTAATACGAGCCCAAGCACTTCTTAGAATCAACAGGTTTATGTGACGCAAAATTGTTGTTTTTGTTTGTTTGTTTAACTTTTTTAAGGACTTGTATAAAATAATATACAAACTTTTTGCTCTTAATTTTACTGTGTCAAGTTGATGTAATGTTTTAATACATTGTAATCTTTTGTCGTAAATACGTTCGAACACGATTCAAGTTCAAGTTACAATTAAGTTAGGTTTTTAATATTAATTATACTATATAATTAATGAAAACTTTATTTCTAATTCACATTATTATTGAAATGTAATAACTTTTTTTATTTCTGTACTATTTTTCTTTGACTGCATTTTTAACCACATAGATATATATGATTAAAGAATATATATCAATATTTTAATATTTGAGTGACATAAAAAGTGAAGAATTCTCAACTAAACAACAATTAATGAAATAATGAATATTCAATATCAATTAATATTTTGTTACATTTTTCATGTACACCGGTCAACTGTGTAATGATATATATATATAATGTGTGTAATCACTTAATATTTTCACTGTTTTATTTTCAATAGACATGATCGATTTATGAAGTTTTCATGCATAAAGCGTATAGATTTCTGATGGAAGTATTTTATGTCATAACTTTAATGATATAATGGAATAATGATATCTAAGACTCTAAAAAAAAAAAATCGTGTTTACTACGCGAATATCTGCCCGTGATCACGGTTGATCAAATGTTACCGAAATGTTGAGATTATGTAGTTTAGATAATGAAATACGAGTAGTAAATATGATAAATATATGTTTTATGTTAAGAAATAAAGGAAATGATACATATATATGCATGATTTTGTGCTTCAGTTAAGAATTCAGACCTGATGTGGTTGTTATATCTAAGTCTGTTATTTTATATGATGGGTCGCTAATAAATTTGTTCGTTTACTAAGCTCGTGGTATAGATATGACTGTAGAGGAAGTCGCAGGCTTGCCAACCTGCAAGTACTCGGACCGAGTGCAGTCTCTCAACCTTAGTGAGGATGATCTAGCCTTCCTGAAGGGGCTTCGACGGAGGATTAAGAACAGGGTGAGTTTGAAAAATGATATTCCCTATACAGGTAAACTTAAATAATTTGCTCATGAAATTTTTTTGTATGTGTGTCAAATAGTGACAGTGACATATTCTTTATTTGATTACGCATCAATGACATTTTATTTATATAATTTATCTCGTTTCGTTGGACATCATTTTAACTCGTAAATGTGTTAGATAAATTTTGTTCTCCAATACAACGAAAAGAGATATATGTACATCGTATCTAATAAATAATTGAAATCGCCAACCCGTCTTGAGAGAGCGTGGTGATTAATGCTCTAACCTTCTCCGTGTGAGAAGTGGCCTTTGCTCAGCAGTGGGCTTCGATAGGCTGATGATGGTGATGATGATGAAATAATTTAGAATTATAAATAGACATTAAATAAGATACTTTATTCGTATGTTCAACATTAAATCAATGTTGAAGAGAATACTTGTATTAAAATTTGTATTAAAAAAATTCGTTCTAACGAATGGGAACCGAACCTGTCGTTGTTGGAATGTTTGATTTCGGTCGCTTTTCCAAACAAGCCATCGTGTCTGGACACGAGTTGGTAAATCATTTATATATATATATATATATTTGTGTCCTGTTATCAGTAAAATACGTTGAAACTTACGGTATTTAGTTTTCCTATTATCAATAATAAGTATTAGCGTTATTCCGTTTGAAATGAAAGTTTCTATGGTATAAATTTATTTTATTGATGTTTATTTATTACGTTCGCTTCTACTTCACGAATCTTTCTTCCCGCAACTCAAATGACAAGACATTTAATACACTCGCTGTTATAATGTGGTTTTGTGTGGATATGTTTTCACATATATATCTTCATATTTTCATATATATATATATATAAGTGATATTTTGTTTTGGATAGATATCAACTAGCAGATATTTTTTTGTTAAAATATACTGAATGTACGTAAATTTTGAGAATCTACTAAGAAGTAAGTTGTATGTGTGTTTGTTTGTAACTCCTTAAGCGATGTCTTTGAAACCAAAGTGTCGATAAAAAAGTGTCATTATAATGAGTAATTTTTTTTTTTTTATCTTTTAAAATTAATTCTTCGACTCTTAATATCTGTTCGCATTGACGGAACACTGACAGTACAGAGTTTTACTTTGATAGTAATTCGCATATTATAATATCAATTAGAAATAACAAAATGTCAGTGATATGAAAATGAAAACACGTAGTAGGTTTACCGAAACTCGTCTGTAAAATGAATGGTATTGAATATTAGGTATTTAAATTATTAACCAGGGTTTATTATAAGCATTTTAAGAAAAAATAAGTAAGAAACATCGTGTGGGTAAATATATATATATATCGGACCAAAACCTTAGTAGTTAAAACAGGTAAAGTCGGCTGTGAAACTTGTGTAAAATGCTGAGATTTCTTAATTATCAACTAAGCGTATATTGCGGTTAAGTAATTTGATATCACTACCGCTTCGAACGGTGAGAGGTTCGATTTAACCGACTAAAAAATAAGCTGGTTATGGTTTGACGTGTGTGTGTGTTTGCAATGAGTTATCTCGATAACGATGAAATTTTATGCTATTTCTGTTTTTATATATAAGGTTATCGTTAAAGTTTTGCTAAGAAATAACTCGGTATGTATAATTTACTAGCTTTTGTTGGCGACTCCGCCCGTGTTGATAACATTTATGCACTAAATACGAAATTATAATCTTCTCCGAAGTACGATCTATCGCCATGACGGGGTTCATCATAATCTGCTTAACAAAATACCAAAATTACATATAAACTAATAAAAATAGTATATGTTGGAATAACTATGTACCCTCGAACTCTTATTATTTCAACATATGATCTCATTATTAAAATATTACGTAACACGTAGCGTAATTTCCAAACGGCTAATCCGATATCGATCAAAGTTAACACTGACTATAGACGAATTTGAAGAGCAAAGTATTCGTAATTATATAAAAATCGTCTATTTTACATTAAAAGGATATATTATGTAAAAATTATTTTTTCACGTGTAAAATATTGACCCAGCTATGAATCACTCCATTGACAGTTGACACACACACACACACATTACCTTGTCTATGTGTGCGTCGTATATGTTACTGTATAAGCTCGAACTACGGTACTTCCTAAGATTTTCCACAAAGACAAGATTTACCAATCCATAATGGCAAATGTCCAGAAACCTTTTAGGTTAGGTTAATTGATCTAAATAATTAAGTATTGCTAGTCGTTTTATTCCTAAAACCATCAGCTACCAGCTGACAGCACTACAACCTGACACAAATATACAAAAAAATCCTCCTATTTTCAACATTCACCACCTCGTATCGGTAAAACCTAGGTTTTAGTGGAAAATATTAAGATTAACCATAGTTCGGGCTTTAACAGTAACATATATAAAGTCTGTATACACTATATATTATATACAGAAATAAATTCGTACATTTAGATGTAATAAATATGTCATAAAAAGATTCCACTCGCACACACACACACACACACACACACGCACACTCATAAAGTCCGTAGCGACCAGAGTGTTATTGATTAATTTATTCGTTATTCCCCAAGCTGGCGTCACAGAACAGCCGACGGCGCAGTGTGGAGCATCTCCGTCGCCTGACCAGGGAACTGCGGGCGCTCAGGGCTTGTAGGGACGACGCGCTCTCGGAACGGCGTTTGCTGTTAGACACGAGAGCCGAGCTAAGGGATAGGTTTAATACGCTCCGGAGTCACGTCGTCCAGGTGGGTTTATTTGCCGTTACCCCCTCAGCTACCCCCTCAGCTACCCCGAGTGATTTGCTTTTATTGGCTATTACCCCCAGGTACCTTGAATATTTTCTTCGTTCATTAAGTCGTTTACTTTTAAATAAAACTATTTTCATGTTTATTATATAGTGTTGTATGTAAAAAGATATTTTTTTAATACATATTTAAGGTCTGGTATGTTGAAATATATAAGAAATTTAATGTTTATTAAATTAAAATATATGTATAATTTTGCAGTACCTCCAGGAGCGTTCAGATTATACCGAAGTACCGAACATAGATCACACTAGAATAAACGTGGACGAAGATAAAACGGAACAGAACAGACAAACAAACAGGCAGATATATGAATGTAGGCTCGATAAGTTAGTTCAGCAGAGCGTCAACCATGTTTACAGAGAGAAGATATGTGCCAAGACTGTGTTTATTGGAGACGAGGTGCTGGATCTCTGTGTCAAGAAGAGAAGCCACGGCAGGAAACAGCCCACGCCGAAGAAGGTCGCATACTGTCCCGATTACGATGGTATGACACATGTATTTAAATTATGAAATTTTAAAAATCTGATTGCAACAATTATCGACTAGATGGCGCTGAACTAAATAGTTGCTGAAGTAACAACTAGATGGCGCTGACATAAATGCGTTGTCAAACAATTAACAAAACTTCAACCAGGTGGCGCGAAATATAATACCTTAACACCGGTGTCTCATAACGAGCCAGCTACTTTAGTTGAAAAAAAATATACAGTAAGCCTATTTTTTATGCATTTAATGATACGAATTAAAAGATAAGAGACAAAAATTTACTTTTTAAACACTGCGTTATATAAATTATGGCCATCACGTTGACGGCGCCCCTCAACCCGTTTGCGTGCACTTACAAAAATATTTTTGAAGAAGTGGTCGAGGAATGCTCCTGACTTTTTTCTTTAATATTTTTTCTTAAATCTGTCAAATTTCGTGGATTAACTCAGACTAACACTTAAGATAACCCCACAGGGAAAAATAAGGTGGGGTCAAGTCAGGGCTCCGAGGTGGCCATTCATATCACTCCTTCGCGAAATCACCTTTTCCCGGAACAGCTCGTGCAATGCAGCTAAAGAGTTGTTAGTGGTTTTGATGTAGCCATGCCGGTGAGGCCATGCCAGCTGGTTATATCACGTCTGCGTGCAGAAGTTACAGTGACTGTACCTCCTCTGTTATCGTCATAAAGATATGGCCCAATAATGCAGTCCGCTGACAAAGTCACCCACACGGTCACTTTGGGGATACGCGACGGGCGTTTATGTTATGTCTGTGGAATCTTTTCTCCCCAAAAACGACAATTTTGACGATCAACGTATCCGTCAAAATGAAAATGTGCCTCATCGCTAAAGAATATGTTGTTGAAATTTTTAAATCTCTTTAACATAACATACACGAAATACAATCCTGTTGCATAGTCATTTTCATGAAGAGCTTGCACAATCTGAAGGTCTAAATCAGAAACTGTCGCTGGTGAACTGTCGCTCTCGATACGTGATAACCCCAGCTGAGACTCACGCTCTTGACGCTGAGTCGAGGCCGTCGGCTTTCAGAATCTGCAACTGACTGATGGTTCCAGCAGTTCTTGCTGTCCTTGGACGCCTATGACGGATTTCACCAATAGCGTTTCCAGTGGTATTTAATGTGTGGATCCAAGTTAAACTTATTGCTTGGAGATTCCGCGATGTTGCACAGTTGGTAATGCAACTGATACGTCCGACGAAGTCGAATGAGTGATCGATTGTTCTCGAAAAACGCGCGCAAACAAACCGAGCGTTGCTCTCCCGCGTACGGCATGATGGCAAATAAAAATTTAAGAAAACGTAACCTCCCGTAACGCCTTCACTCTCGAAATAGTCGGTTCGTTTTGGGACACCCTGTTTAATTACTTTATTCGCGTTATAAGGATGCGATCAAAAATAATAATAAGCCTTAATAATATTTTAAGCTAAGGTTTTAATTTTTCTGTTTTTTGGTATCCTTGATTTTGGTATCCTTCCTTAGTTGTGTCAATATTTTTTTATTATTTTATAACTGGCTTATGTCATTGACGTGTACGTAAATTAAACTTATATGTTTTTTCTTTAAGATGGCGTCCTCGATCTAAAAGTCAAGAAGGAGAACCAGTGACAGGAAAAGAGAAATTAAATTAGATAATACGTGTTATGAACCAAAAATGTTATTTTATTATATTTTGCACGGAAACAAAATCACAGCTGTCGACCCCGATTCGGTAGTGGGACCAATTTATTAAAAAAAAAAAAAAAGTTTCTATGCAGATTTTTTTATCTGTGCAAATCTATAAAATTAGGGCCTCGACCACTATACAGATGTGTTTCCAATGGATTTATATATATATTTATGAGCGATATACAAAAATATATTTATTTATTTGAATATATGTCACTACGGATATCGACAATAGGATTTACAAATTAATTAGTAGAGCTAATTTAATTTTAATACTAATAATGGAATGATATGTTAAGAGAGATAAAAAAAAAATAACTCCAGTAATATAACTTTATACATATAATTGTATTTCGCTTTCTAACAAGATTTTTTTTTTTAATCATGTCTAAAAAGTTAACCACCAAAGAGGTTCAATGTAAGCAGGAGCGTGTTTTAAATTCTCATTCCATATTTAAAGGCACCAAAATAGTATATAAGCTAATGTATGTCCATAACTATAAGTTTATTTCTTTAAAAAATGTTGCTATATATGAATATGAATTAAAAATATTAAAAATATTAAAATTATTGAGAATCTCTACCATTTATTAAAATTTTTATATAACTGTTCATGATTCTTATATGTATGAAAATTTACGTGATGTTGACATTTAATAAACTGTAGTTACCCTGATTTCCTTTTTATTTTTATTATCTGTGATCATTTTAAGGTTTAATATTAAAAATTTAAACGAAACTAATATTTTTCGGATATAATACCGTTTTCACGGGCAGATCTGTTGCTGAAAAGTAACCGAAACGTCGGGAGTATGTAGTTTTTTACAAAACTAAAGCACGCGTAGTATACCCGAAAAATATTACTTTCATTTAAATGAATAAAACTCGCGAAAGTCTTAGATCTTTGGTTAATAACCTCTTTGTTTATTATTAGAGTTAAACAAATCCTATTAAAAACTAACTTTATTCAATAATTCAAAGAATTTTGATCAATATTTGGGAAAGAAATAAACTATGACTGCGGTACATAGTTTTCAGACTGAGGGCAATCCTAAATTAAAATTCGAAAAAACAATATTATAATAAAAATTATCCAATTATTTTATCGATTAATACCAAAGAGAATTAAATCTTATTAGACTTTTTTTTAAGTTGGAGATACCTTAACTTTTTTTAATTATTGTTATCGATTGAGAAAAGTGCCACCTATCTATCGAACTTAATGGATTGCCTGCATAAGTATCTGCCATCTTGTATGCAATAGCTAAATTTGATATAATCTAACCTAATTTGTTTTAACTTTATTCAAGTGAAAAACAATTTTTTTAATGAAACATTTGAATATAAAAATTTGACATAATTTTTTTTTTATAAATAATAATAAACAATTTTAATTGTTATGGTAACCCATAATTAAACAGCGCTCCCTAGCGCCTCAAATCAGAAACTTTCCTTTTGTCTTTTTCAATCCAATATGGCGGTAAATGGTGTATGAAAGGTGTAAAATGTTTTGAATCGAATCGAACATAGAAAATCATAAGAAATACCGTTTATACGTATTAAAGTACTCAAAATGTCTGTAATCATCATCGAAATATCGTGTTAAAGGCATCGCTAGTGCGTTATAGTCGCGTGTTTTGTGTTAAAAATTGTGTTATTTTTGTGTGATGTGAGTCCTTTTCTAATGTGTTCAAAAGTGCTATGTGTTTCTAGGCCTTGTGATAGATATGTCTACTAATGATAGAGTTACATGCTCGGGCGTGACTGACAAAAGTTCTGCCGCAGCTGACACAGCTAGTGTACAGAGCGACGATGTTTTTAAGAAAAAGGAATACAAACAGAGAAAAGTCTGTTTTCCTGAGGAACATCAATTGGTGACAAAATATTTTGAACCTTCCAATCCCTGGCAAGACAGTGAGTATCCTATCACCACATAAAAGTTCTCTGTTTATTATGTTCCCCTTGCACTGAACACTAACCACGAATGCATTGTTTGATTAGTCGATTTGTTTTTTAGAGAATTCTTATAAGATTCTTAAATAGCTATCGAAAATAACATACAACAAAAAAAAATTTGTTTCATTTTGCTACGTTATAAACAACAGCTGATGTGTACCTAACAATAAATAATCATTTAAATATTAAAATATGCAAATATATGCAAACAATCTGACTGAATAAATTTTTATGTTTCAACAACAATACAGTAATAACATATAAAGATAATTTACATATACATTTCAGTAACATTATAATAGATATATAATATATATATAATTTTCAAATAATAGCTAACATATGAAATTCTACTGAATATCTTCATTGCAATACTGAAATTAGCTTAAAGAACTCATAATTTCACATTATCTAACCATAATAATTTAATAATTCATACCTACCTACATATTTTATAAATAAATAAATTCTATATAACTCTATAAACATATAGCATTATATATTTAAATAGATCATAGCCAAGATATACATAAATTAATATAATGAAGTAATGTAATTGGTGTGACAAATTAGGTTTGTGGGTGTCGGTACCTATCAGTCTACTGGACACTGGCATTCATTCAAATTTTCCATAATTAACACATAACAAATGTTATATACACATACATACATACATATTATATATATATATATACATAAAATTTTTTGTACAGTAATTTTTTTGCTTCCATCCCGTCAATAAAGTTCTTGATTGTTGTTAAAGTAACATATAGTAATGTACACATAGTAATATTATATATATCCAAAATAAAAAAAAACGAAACAACAATATATTTATCATATGTATGTCAGGTCAACTTCACACGACTGTAGGTATATTGACTGAGATGTGGTTTAAAAGAAAAAATTCACTATTAACTTCTAAACGTTCAGTTCATTTTAAACATATGCAAAAAGAAATTATAACAAGATTTGGTAGTTACATAGTTTTTCTTGTGCACGGAATGATTATTTCGTAACAGTTCCTATATACTCCTTTTCCCTTTTCCCACGTTTTCCTCTCCTTTTCCCCAGATAAGGGTGGTTATGCACCCGCAAAATAACTTCTAATGTCCGTGGGTGATGGTATTACGTCCATCGGGTAGGCCGTCTGCTCATTTGGCCCCGTGTCATAAAGAAAAAAATTAATATATATATGTATATATAATATGTATATATATATTATTAAAAAATAACTATTCCATAGCTAGATAGCTATGAGATATAATTTGTATATAAAAAAACCCTTACTATGACATCATCGTGTAAAATTACTCACATCATCTGTTAATTTCCTCTCGTCTATTGATCTTTACATTTTTTTTTTAATATATGTCTTGTGTTCAACTTCTATGATTCATTCTCAATAATCCAAGCTGCCAACAGATAATTTTAGTTGTAAAATAAATGTATAGGAATATTACATCTATAGATTGTTACTAAACTAAATGTATTATTTAAATGTCTGTATCGATTTTGATGTAACTTTGGTTGAAACATCCTGTTGAGTTTATATATACATCTTGTCTCATGCCCAAAGTTTTGCAATACTTATGTCTTTGTATAACATATATTTATATATATATAACTAATTGCTTGTATCAACTCCACCATAACCAGGACCCAAACCGGAATAGTCAGAGGTAGTTCTTAAAATGTCTGATGATTTATATGAAAGGATTAAAAATATATTGTTTTAACGTTGTCTTATAATTGCTCTTTCATAGTACGCTGTGTTAGGGATTGTCCGATTTTGATGGGACTTTTGTAGTCATCATATTGGATAGAGTAAGACTCGGTTAATAGTACTACTAACAATGATACATATATATATATATGTATATATAGTTTTTCATATAATTATATTTATAATTAGATTTTATAATTGTACCTATTAAAAATTTTAAGCCATTTTATGTCATGAATGCAATAGGTTACCTTTGAGTCTAAGGTTTTCTCGTTATGAGGACTATGCTATATTTAGTTTTAGAGCTATGACTAAACATGAATCATGTTGTATACAAAGTTTGCACTAGTTTTAGTGTGACACAGTAACAAACGGACACACATACAAATTTTTTGTTACTTTTTTTTTGTTCCTAAAGCCGAAATAATTACGCAAGTATAGTCATATATGTTCAAAAATACATTGAATTGTATTTTTTTTTTTTTTAAATGAGTACTATAAATATAGTATAAATGTTATTTTTGAAGAAAATTAAGATGATTTAGAGAAGAATTTTAAATGATTTTAATTATCTCATTTAGTGATAATATTCTTAAATGTACGTGGACAAAACTAAGGCCTTAAACTATTATATATATATACATATATATGTATATATATGTATGTATGTGAGTATATATGTATGTATAGTGACTGTCAGCGACATTTCTAGTCTTTGTCACACGACTTCATGCGAAATACAAATGTTATGGCTTGTTCCTGAATAAACGAGATATTTCGGGATTAATTGTAGCATCTTATTCTGATGTTTAATCTACATTGGTGGTGAGTTTCATCAAAATCAATTTAGTGAGTAGTTTTTCGTTGAAGGGCAACCTATAACGATACATCGAAACAAGCTCGCTCGTTTTTAATATTAATAGGATATACATATTTTTTTAAGTTACAAATTGTAAATAGTTTAAAAAAAGTACAGAATGTTACACACACACACGCACACACACACATATATGGAAGCCATTTTCTTTGTAGATGTTAAAAAAATAATTTACGTCGTTTATTTACAGCATAATGAGTTACATATATGTATGTCTAAGACATTTTTATATGAAAAAAACTTTGATCTAATGGAGCATAGAGAAAAGCATGTAACATCATAATGGCTATGCAGGTTTTGATTGAATTACGTATTTTATATGAAAGGTCCGAGAGAAAAAATTGAATTGATGTGAGAAAATATCTCATTACCAAGGCATTCATGTGATCTGTTATTTCGTATATACAGAGAAGTGATGCTAGTTACTAATTTATATAAGTTATCCGGGAAACGTTGGTTAAACGAGTAATCATACGCCTAAAATGGTTTACATAATTTTGCAAAAACGGTTTTTTTTTTAATATTAACCAAACTTACCTAAAAATCACTTCAATGAAACTGAGTTTCCAGTGAAACGAACCGCATCGAAATCGGGCGATCCGTTTCAGAGCTACGATGCCACGAACGGACATTAAGTTCAAACTGTGATAAATGTTTGGTGTCTGGAGTTTAAAATGAGGACTTTGTTTCGATAAAATAGATATTTCATTTTTTCTATCATATACAAAAAAAAAATATATATATATTTTTTGCGTTCATCAATTAAATTTAAACCTGGACTGATTTCAATAATGCCTCACGGATACAATCATGAGTTCTTTTCAAGAAAAATACAATCGAACTGTTTCCCTCCCTTTTTGAGGTCGGTTAAAAATAGACATCCCTAACGCGCACCAAATATACCTCCAGTGATTATTGTAACGTTTGTTGATAATATTCATAGTAGGAGTGTTACTAAAATATGTAAGCGATTTGGACCGAGTCCAGGACACCTCGGAAGTGTTCAGAGCACCTCAGGGGTGTTGCGACTCCCGCTTTATAACTACGTTTCATTGTCACGTGAATCACGAAGGTCATTCTTTCCAAACACACGGGCATCAGTTAAACAGGTAACAAACGATAGGTTTGCCAAAACAGGCCGACAGTTGCGTTGGTGAATGTTTGCAATGTGGTAAAGGTTTGCGTTATCACTGCATACGACGCGCCATCATTTTTTCTTTCATAAATCTTTTCATATCAACGTAGTTCATCGAGTCCAAGACGAGAAACGTATCGTAGGTAGTAATCTGCAAACTTAGAGTAAGTATACCGGACAATTTTAATTAAACACTTAAAGATAATTTTCAACAAGTTAAAATATGGTATATATGTATAATATTGGTGAATACATAAACGTTGAGAAATACTAATCCCATTACCAATAATATACATGAGAAAATCGGATATAGAAACGTTTGTATAAAAATAAATTAGATAGTTATAATTTAATAGCTTTAACTTACTATAGTTAATTCACACGACATACTCAGCGTTTCACGTTTCTCACTCTGAAGTCTGAACCTACGTTGATACTATATATTTATTTTACGATTCAATCTTTTGCATATAAATGTTACGGTTAATGAAACAGATGTATCCTACACGGCCAATTTTAGTTAGGACACGATGGCTCAAACGGAAAAGGTGACGAAAAGCTACATTAAATTGACGTGGGCCGGGTGTTCGAATCTTGTATGTGAATATTTCACATTTCGCAAGCGTTTTATATAAGATATTTATAATTTTTTCGACTTAAATTCGACTGTTTGGGATGAAATGTTGCATACATTACACATTCTTAGCTGTGTGACGTCATAGATCCAAAATGTTGGAGCGTCCAAGATGGCAGACCAGGTACATATTTGAATGAGCCTGGACTTAAGAGTAGGATCTTAATATTAAGAATGTCTAAATATATGAAAAAAAATAAATTATAAAGTAAAATTTAATAAACAATATAAATGTCACATTCATTAATATTTTCACTATTATTTCGGTAGTCAGACCAAATTTTGGATCCAACATTGGCGAGTGCCGTCTCCAATATTTGATATCTTATACAATCCGCGTGCCTCGTTTTATAGTAGCCATACTGTCTGCGAGTGTTTTTGGCCGAGTTATTTATTTGATTTTTAATGATTTGAACAACAAAAAAATTTATGAGTTACTGCATTGTAGATCAACACACACGCAGTGGGACAGTACTCTAATCTATCCAGCTAAACTCTGAAACGGCTGGACCGCTTTTAAATAAACTTTCACTCCCAGACAGCTCATGTAATGATTTAAGTTGCGTTTAGATTTGACATTAAGTTAGTTTAAATGAAACTAATATTTTTTCGTATTATACACTACGCGTATTTTTTTAGTCGCTGCAGAGCAACGGAAACTTGGATAGTATTAGTAGTATTTAAAAAATAATAAAATACGCGTAGTATATAATCCGAAAAATATTAGTCTCATTTCAAAGAACCCACGCGCTTGTCTTAATTCTCATTACTCGTCTGATTGTTATAACGCGGACATAGTCGCGGGAACAATTAATTTTTATATACATACCTAACTATGTCGTGTTGTAATTTTTGTTTCAATTCAAAATCATTAGGGTCAAGGTCCCCGAGCGGTACGTCGGCGTATTACTAATCAAACATTGTTTGAAATACACCCGAAACAAAAGTTCAACGGCCTTTTTATTATATTCATGTAAATCTTTTCGGACTCTGTATGTATGTATGTATGTGTGTAGGCGAGTTTATGCTGTATTTTAATTAGTGTATCGATTTTTTACGCTGTTTTTTTATTGTTGATTACTATATTAAGTCGATTTATATACATATATATATATATATACATATATATATATATATATATATACATACATGCATACGTGCGGTACATTAATTATTATTTATTAGTACTGCGTATTATTTTATAGTAGTATTCTATATTATTTGCAGTCATAAATGCTATTTTCTACGCTTTCCTGAACGTTAGCTGAGATATATATGTGAAATGAAGATATATATATATAAAATAAAATCGTCTTACCCTATTCATAGCTCAAAATCGGTCGGGAGAGGTATATATAAGAAGTATTTCAACCAAATAAGATGATACTATTGAAGTTAAAGTTATTATACAATTTGTATCTGTATAATAAAGTGATGAATAGAATTAAAAAATATATATAACACAGTGACCTGGACCTTATGTATAATAATATATAGAGACGTCTTCATCTGATATAGAGTTATTAAAGTTTTAAGATGCCACTATCACTATAAGCACCGCGTGTTCAGTCACGCGTGCTCTCTCGTACATACGATAGTATTAATATAATATACACGAACAAAGTCGCGTGTAACCGCTAGTGTATTAATCATTTTTGAAGTCTGATAATGTTAAAGTGGTGCTTAAAGAGCTCGCAAGAACTTAATCACAGCGTTATAACTAACACAGAAACATAAGTATTTTTATTTAGTAATTGTTACACACACAAATGCGAGCACCCACACATACATAAAATAAAATTTACACATAAAATTTACTAACACATAAGTCATGAACAAATAAATAAATATATATAGTTGTCTTATAAACATATTACTTTTAAATAACAAATCAAACCTTGACAGGAACTAACCCGTCTTAAAGAGTTAACTGATTGTTATCTTAAACCGGAACAAGTTAAATCTACAAAGACACTCTCAAGTCGCGTCGACAAATACTTTCCCGCGCAAAAATTAATAAAGCAAATGTCATAGCTTTAACGTCACTTCCGGTGCTTTCGGGAGTTTAAAAGTTTTGGTTCGAATTAAATGTGTGTTTCCACAGACACACACACACACATATATATATGAATTGTCATACGGATATTATATGTTACTATCTGATTTTAATATCGAAGCTTACGCTGACGAAATTTATGAGATGTTTTTGAACTAAAAGCAGTACAGCTATGAACTGTTTGAGCACATTTGAAAAGACACATGCTAAATGTTAGCGGTCTCAAATATAATGTGAGATAACGTGATGTCAATGACCTTTAATGAATTCTTTTTGGCATTTTTTAATGAATTCTTTGGCAGTCATCCACTAACGTTATTGTTGGACATATTTTAAAATTGTCCTTTCAACAAATCTTACATCACAAAGAGTTTTTTAAATAGACGGTATATCTTTTTAATATATATATATATATATATATATATATATATATATATATATGGAGGTGAACGTTTTTGTCCGTCCATAATGGTAAAATATATTGTACCCAAAACGTGGGACAAACATTTAATCAATAGATATTTTACTAACGATCAATTAATTTCGCCAAACAAATTCCACCTTAAGGATACTCAGCACATACGTTGGCTGTGATAGATTGTTTAAATGTAACTAATATTTTTCGGATATACTACGCGTGCTTTATTTTTGGTTATAGCTACACACTCCCGACGTTTCGGTTACATTTCAGCAGCCGTGATCGAACAGACGAGACATCTCGTCGAAATAACACACGCGTAGTGTATATGAAAAATATTAGTTCCATTTAAATGAATAAAACTCGCGAAAGTCTTAGATCTCATTACGTGATAGATTGTTTGTAAATAGTTTTCACGACATAAGTACTAATGATTGTCAATGAATATTTACCTAGAACGAACAAAAACGCATGCACAATAAACGCACCCCTCGGGTTGAAGTTCAACGTCAAGGTCGCCAATTGTCAGATAAGACTGGGGCTACATGACGCACTGTGGAAACATTAAATTTGAATAATGATATAATGTAATATAATTGAAATTGAATTCTATTTTACGTTATTTTTGTACTGTGACTTTGTCTTCAACGTGTTATAAAAGAGTTGGTTTACGTGTGATAGTGTTTGTTCTGAAGTTACTCTAAAACTACTGAATTTAGTTGATAAGTTATGAGTAAGCAGGCTATGAGTACGGGATATAAAAGAGCAAAACTCGCGACGAAATGTAGTAAAAAAATTTACAACGTAAATATTTTTAATATATATGTCGTATGTCACTGGCTTCATGTAGCCCGAGTCTTATATAATCCACCAGAGAACATATGTTAAGTAAAACTGTGTTTACATGCCGTTCATACCAAAATCAAGTGTTTTATTAGTTTTTAATGAGCTGTTTGTCAAGGTCATTGTTAATTACTTAAAGGGAACTCGCCATACTAACTTTCATTCTGTATGTATGTCTATCCCTTTGTTTCTTCTATTCTATTCAAAAACTAGTACATAAAAATGCTCGGATATTTATCGTTATATGTCTCAATCTTTGTGAGTATATGCATTTTACTATAATTAACGTGCTAGAAGCGTTTTTGTTGAAATACTATAATCTGCCTATCTCATGGATAATCCCACCTCAAATAAAAAAAAATGTCTCTAGTAAAAATTCTTTCTTTGATGGTTTTGATTCGATTTAAAGAAAAATCACTGCTGTCATGAAATTTTTATTATAACAAATTATTTATGTGATAATTAATCGATTGTGTTCATTGCAAACTAGTTTTCGTTTGTGACTTTGTTCGAATACAAAAATTTCATGGTGTCATTTGATTTCTTGAAGTTTCCTTGTTTTTTTGTTAAAGAATTTTGTTAAATCTACATTATATTATTATTCAGCGTCCATACTACAGGTTTGGATAGTCAAAAATCAAAACTACGTTACTAATGCCTGTTTGTTATATATCTAGAAACGCATCGTATTTGGTTCGACAGTGAGGACTTGTAGTAAGGGAACTCTAGATGTAATGCTTCAGAGGTAACAGTGACGTAACGTGTTTGCCAAAATTAAGTCTCACGTCAAACAGATAACTGATGTGTGTAAATATTTTTTCTTATATTCCAGATGTCATTTTTAATTCTGACATATGACAGGTTGTCCGTCAACTTCCTGATACTTAATTTTAATTTTAAAATATATATATAACGATTATTTTATCTTCTCCAGTCAGGACACGATAGTTCAGTGCGCATATCAACAGAAAATTCAATATTTATATTGACCGCTTCGAATCTATTTCGTGCACTTTGTCCTGGAAAAGGATTGTATGACATATATTAACTATGTATTAATCATTATATGCAAAAATGATTATTATTGGAATTTGCCCTCAACTTGATTCTCGCGGACTTAGGAACTTTGTTTAGAGAGGAATATACATATAATGTTTTTCAATATGATATATGTGTGAACCAACAGTCGGCGCCATCTATCGTCTGAGTCAGGTTACTTCACACACGGAACAATTGTAACGACGTGATCCCTCGGGAAGTACACGTCATCAAGGGATGCGTTGTTTTATTTGTTATCCTGATCAATAAGCCACATAACTAGTTAGTTTTATCAAAACGTGTTCAGTACTTTTTGCGTGTAACAGTGACAGACATACATCTATCACAATACCATCACAAAATTTCCACTTATAATATTAGGAAGCAGTGGGATTATAGGGCAATTATATATAAATATACACAAACAATTTTATTTCTGTATGTATGTTTGTGTTTTTTGCAATTTTTTTTTTATTAAATCTTTTTTTCTTTTCCTTTCACAACTTTGACAAATTTCCTTACTATAAGTTATGTCATTGTCTTCACTGTTGAAATTGTTGATCGTACAAATATGTAACACGTTGAAACTGTCCGTCCTCAGGTGTGTGATGGCGACTTATAGTAAGGGTGCTTTCTTTTAATTAAATTTCAATACTTGGATACTCTTCGAAAGTATAGAAAAGATTACTGTTTGCTATGAATATATATATATTGATATATATATATATATATATATATATGTTTATTTATTACATACGTGTTTTGATTCGTTTGTTACCACTTTCTTATGTAAATCACTCACTATTAAGAATAAGATACATTAATACAATAATATTATATTCAAAGGTTATCGAAGCCGTATATTCTATACTCTTATATTGTAATCTACATGTATGTCTGTTTATCTGTTCCCAGTACCCACGACTACACGGTCACAACTAGCAGCAGAATATTTGGAGTCATGCAGAAAACACAGAACACCACCCATAGATTCTGTCCTGCAGCAGATAAGGGTGAGGATATATATAATATAGTATAAAAGATTCTTCTGTATAAAGATATATATACAATATTTCCTGACAGCTATTTAAACAGCGCGATAACATTGTTTTTCAATGTTCATCTTTACGTCCAGCAATGTCTTACAAAATGTCTGAAGACGGTATTCATAGTTATTAAATGTTGCCATAACAAAATTACAACGTTTCTGTATTATAATTAATTATAATCTGTCATAGATATAATTCCATGGATAGTTTATAATGTAAAGTACAAAAAATTTGTTGGTAGTTTTTAACATAAACAAAAAAAGCAATAATTTAAATTAATCAACGGTTGCTCAAAAGGGCATGTACTGCATGATGTTAATCTAGATAATAGAAAATATGTATTTTTTAATAATAATTTTATTGTTACAACGTGATCGACCACATCACCGTTCTAAGTATATAGTGCCTGTATTAAAAAACCGTGTCTTCACATAAGATAAAAAACAACTTTTCTCTATTCCCCCGTGTATATATTTTGGGTGGTTCTGATGATTTGTTAACAATGTGAAGCCCGTGAGGGTACCCCGTTCACTACACGCCCGAACGGCTGTACATATGTGGATACGTAATAATTATATTATATCTATGTAGTTATATACAAAATTCTATATAAAGCGGATTTGTTTTTAGACTTAAAATATATAAAATATATTTATTAATATATGCGTTTTTTTTGTTTGTATGAATGATAATGAATAAAGTTTTTTATAAGAGAAATTTTTGCGTGCATGCGTGCGTGCCTGTATCTTAGCTGATCTTGTACGAACCAGCATCCCTAGCTCCTAGCCGTTCTTTATCACAATATAATATAACTAGATTGTCATTATTTAGTAAATATAATCATTATCCTACTTCGTAAATGGTCTCAGATAAACCTACTTCGAATAAGGAGGTATGTTTTTTAATTTTTTTTTGTGGTAACGTACTTGGAAAGCTTCCAAGACTAAGCAGGCTTACTTGCTGTGATAAGATTGTGATGTAATGCATACGGATTATGATAAACATGTATCCAGTCGGGAATCGAACCTGTGGCCGTTTTGAGAGTGGATATGATATTACGAAAGCAAAAATTAAATTATGTCAAACTAGTCTACGCCCGCGGTTTACCTTAAAAACTGTGATACGTGATACTTGAGGTCATACAAAATACAACTCTGATGACGTGTTCCTTAGGGGCCCTCCATAAAGTACGTCACGCGAATTTTAGGACTTTTGAACCCCCTCTCCCCGTCATTATCACAGGATGTCCCATTTTAATCCCTCCCCCCCCCCGACTTGACGTCAAATTTACATCAAGTACGTAATTTTTTTAAATTTTCAATTCACATCCAATTTCTGCGTTATTGTATTTTAAATTTTATCATGTGACGTCATAAAACTATACAATCCCCATGTCCCTTGTCACACGATGTCACACTTGGTTATACCCTCCCTCCACGTCAACGTGTGACGTACTTTATGGATGGCCCCTTACGGAAGAACACGGAATTATATATACACAGATAACCTAAATGTTATAATGATAATATTTCCAAACGATAATAATCAAAATTTTCATCAAAATCAATTCAATATATTGTATATCGGAGAGCAACAAACATCCCTACGTTCACATACTTTCACATTGTCCTAGTTATCGTAATAATACTTGTTCCTATAAAACTACATATTCTTCTGCTTACATAACCTCAAGCTTCTCTTACCAGGAACTACCAGACAATACCATAGGTGGTGGTGTCAGATCAGCTCGCCTGACCCTCTCCCAATGTTCGCTTCTCGGACCTCGTCCCATAGACGCTCTGGAAGCCCTCATGAGGAAGGTGCAGTTCAGACGACTCGAGTTGGACCACGCCGATATAGACGATGAGGGAGCGGTGAGTACCGACAGACAAAAAAGTAATTCTACGATATCGATTAGTACCGACAGAAAAAATTACTATTATATGATCTCGCTAAGTAAGTTATTTTTTCTTCACTTTCGCATTTTTTTTTTCGCTTCGTTAGAAAAAAAAAATCTCTAGGTGCAAGTTGAGTGAATCGTACTCAGCATTTAGTCTGCGAACTGTGTTTTTTTGGACACGAGTTCCGTTTTCCGGCCCTATTATTGAAATTGGTGCTCTGATCTAATTTTTTTTTATAACACACAGTTAACAGATTATATAAAGAATAAAATATATATCGCTGTACGGCAATTACTTTTCTGTGGCCACAGAAAACTATTTGTCATCTTTATATTTATCTGAACGCTTCCTCATTATATCTGAATCCTCAAAACAAGAAGAAGAATCGGTTCAATTCCTCTCTAACCATTCTTCTAGGAGGCGTTATTTGACATGATAGAATTCTATGAGAGCACATCGGCGATATGTCTGATGGGTCCCCAGAGGTTCGGCATCCGGGGATGGCAGGCTGCTTCCAGGATGATCAAGAAGGTATGTCTGTTCCAAGGTCATTTAAAGGTCGCCAGCGAAAGTATAGCCCAGGGACAAGTTCCAAATAGCCCATCAACTATGACGTTTTTTTTTTTGTAGTGGATTAATTTCTCGATTATTTTGTAATTGATTTAATTAGAGGTAATTTTATTCCGTTAAGATTTAATGTTAAATACTAACTTCTCTTGGGCCTTGGTATAGTCCGTGTTTTTAGAATTAGAGATTAGATATTGTATCTCATCTGTGAGAAGGTTTGCCAGCAATTTGTGCATCTCAATTTCGGTAAATAGGCTTTGTGGTGACCTTGCCAAAAAATATACCAGTTATGGTGAGAGGCTTAAACGGGGTTAGAATTAATCAGGTAGGAGGTCTCTAATAATAATTCTAGGACTTTAGAACCTACAGTTTTTGGAGCCATTACAGACGATATTGCGTTAGGAATAAGGTCTAACTCCGAAAAACTAGTCGACCGCGGATACGGATATTAACTATTTTAAAAAATCTGACATTGTGAGGACCTTCGTTGATTAGTAAATTATTTGTTGCATTTCTACTTAATTACGAACTAGTACGAAAAAGATTGGTAAAAGATACACCAACTCTCTTTGGGGTTCCGTATAAGACTGTATATCATGAACTGTGATAGACAGTTAAGATTGTCTTAGTTTATGAACTTTTCTTGCTTCTATAACAAATAAAAAAAATGTTAAAAATAATAAAATAAACATTTAGGGTACTGTAACTCAATAACAACTTTTTTGGTCGTTCCATAGTACGGAACCGTATGCGTTGTAATCCAACTATCTAAGCCTTTCGCGAGTATTCATTTAAATAGAACTAATATTATATTTTCGTATTTACTACGCGTTTTTTATTATTTCGAAACTACACACCGGACGTGTCGGTTACTTTGTAACTTGTAAAGCTACTAATACGAAAATATTAGTTTTACTCATTTGGCAAGACCGATCTCTCCGTTATTCCAGAGTGTAGAGCTGACAGAGTTGGAGGTGTGCGACAGTCCGTTAGAGTCGTCACACGCGCCAGTCCTAGAGAGGGCGCTCCGCCCCGCCTCGTGTAGGTTGAGGGT
Source organism: Danaus plexippus (assembly GCF_018135715.1). NCBI lineage: Eukaryota > Metazoa > Arthropoda > Insecta > Lepidoptera > Nymphalidae > Danaus > Danaus plexippus. The sequence goes on from NC_083558.1 coordinate 2,005,430, forward strand.
GCTCTGCTTACAACAGGCAGCGCTAGCCGGGGAACCGCTGCTATGCCTCGGTGAGTTAGCGGTTGATTCAAGGTCGATGAACCCGTTAAATGAATTAACCATAAAATAATATTTAGATTATTTAAAATATTCCCCAAACGATCTTTGTGACGTAAGTGAGTTTTTGCGTTCAGACCAAAAAAATAAGACCAACTGACAGACACTGTCGTCCAAAATCAGACTAATTTGAGATTTACCGAAATGTAGGTTAAAATGAAAAACAATGAAAGCAAACTAATATTATATTTTTGTTTGAATTCAATTCCGCAGTTATAGCGTTGAAGACGAACACATCGATCCGCGAGCTGCGGCTGGGAGACAACAGACTCACGCCGTCAGACGCGCAGCAGATAGCATCAGTGCTGAGATACAACACGAGATTACAACTATTGGATCTGTCTAATAACTTGATACAGGTAAAAAACACCTAAAACGGAAATATATCTAACACTCAGATCAATAGGTTTCTCATCTACTAAGGACGCTATAGTTGAGTTAGAAAAGCTACCGGGATCCCGAATCCAACGAGACCCGAGTTCGAATACTCAAAATAATATCGCGGGTAGTTGTACATTACTCTGTGTTTCTTCAGGACTCTGGCGTGGAGTACATTTCGTCAGCTCTTGTCGAACAAGCGGAGCACTCGCCGCCGTCCGCGGTAGCGTCCCCGCTCTCACCGCACTCCGGTACGTGTGACGTATTGCGTTACTAGGACTAAGGTTTTTTGGTATGTTCAACTATATGTATGTATGTATATTTGCATAATTTCAGCCTGCGGCTACGAGTCCACCGGTCTGGCGTTTCTCGTGCTATGGAACAACCAGCTAACGAGGAACTGCGCACAGAATCTAGCTAAAGTACTGGTAGGTTGAGGGTAGGATGATTTTCACCACCGCACACACACACACACATATATATGTATATGTATATGTATCTTCATACAAAAATTTATGTTTCAGCGCACATCAAAGTCCCTGTGCGTTTTGAACGTCGGTCGTAACCCCCTGGGCTCGGAGGCCGTGAGGTCTCTAGTGGGGCGAGGGTTGGTGTCCCTGGGCCTACAAGCCGCCAGGCTCGGACCGGACGCGGCCAGGGGACTGGCTGATATTATAAGAGGGGGGGAGAGACTACAGGTTAGTGCTGGTATAACATAACCACACATGTGACAGTTATAAAAAAAATTAGGACATCTAATGGCTTCCATCCTATATAGTAAACATTTATGTATATAGTGACTATAATTTGGTCTATCACAGATTTTCTTGAGTTCTAAAACACTTATGCTTTATTAAATTGATTAAAATCTTATATAAAGATAAGATATCAATACAATCATACCATGATGCATAATGATTCCAGAGGTTGGATCTCCGGGACAACAAGCTGGGCGTGCCAGGACTACAGGCGATACTAGCAGCTGTTAAAGAACACGCCTCCATCACACAGATAGACCTGGATGATCCAGCGGTGAGATTATATATATATATATACACTAGTTTTTGTCCATTACTCCGTCCGAGTGAACACCAGAGTTGCGTTCAGAGTTCAATAATACATATAGTAAGCTATATATCAGCCTTTTTATTTTAAATAACCTAGATACGTGCAGCGCCATCTGCCGGGATGATTTGTGAATCTAAAGTATCTGAGGCGTCGACCAAAAACCAAATGCATAAAAATATTCTATCAAATCGGTCCAGTCGCTTAGTAGTTCAGAGACATACATATGTACAGTAGAGTATATATATATATATATATATATATATATATATGTAAATGAAATGATATGTAGCTGGCTAACAATGTTCCTTGGTGAATTTCCCAGGAGTCACAGACGGGCGTCCAGAGCACGGAGGCTGCGACAGTCGCGCGACTGTTGCGCGAAATTCGTGTCGTGTGTCGCGGGAACGAACCCGCGGCCCCCGACAGGTTAATGAGGAAGATCAGCCTCACTTGTCATACAGTCCCTATGATTAAGGTAAACATACATACATACATATAGGGGTGACCTATTGGACTAATTTACTCTCTACATATGTATTTTATTAAATAGTTTTGTGTGTCCGTTTGCTTCGCTCAGTTTGATAGTGTATTCGTTTTACCATTACATAGTTCATATATCTTCCATGCCGTGACATATCTCTATCTCTCTCTATCTCTATCCCCCTCAGACTCCTGCCGCTGATGATGATCGTCGCGTCCGCCTCCGTTCCCCAGCGCCGTCTCCGGCCCCCTCGCCGGCTGGTAGCCCTGTACCAACACCTACTGGATCACGATTTTCGGTTGGTATATATGTACATACACACTATTTAGTTTATTATATTATATACGCTGAAGTTGGACACATAGTATATAATGTATCTTCAGTCCGCGTAGTTCCTGAGAACGCTTCATGACAGTTGTATTGTTAAGTAATGCGACACGCGATAGATGGCGCTGACTGTTGGCTCACATATATATTGTTATAAATACATTATCCAATTCTCTACATAAACAATATAGGAGGAACGGACGAAGTTGCAGATGAACACTAGCATATATATATGTGTATATATATATATATATATATATATATATATATATATATCATAAAACAAAGTCCCTCACCGCGTCTGTCTGTCTGTCTGTGTGTTCGCGATAAACGGAAAAACTACTGAACCGATTATCAAACAGCTATCACCACTCGATGGCGTGATTCTCGAGGAAGGTTTTAGTATATAATTTGTTTAGTAAGTTTTGTATGTTCTATTATATATATATATATATATATATATATATATACATACATATACAAATACCTAAATGTGCATGGTTGTCAAACAAAAGCAGATTTAAAGAATATTATCAGTGATTATATGAAATAATTCAATTTTACTTTTTATTTAATTAATAAATGTATGTAAAATATTATCTTATAATATCATTAGGCTGAATCTCTTAACACTTCCAGGTGACTCGAGTGACCCCCGAGCGGGAGATGTCAGATTCAACCCCCACGACCCCCACGACCCCCACCAGATGTACTTCATCAAGGTTTAAAGTTGTACAGGTTTGTAGAGTGTACTTAAATATTACGGAAATGTATCGCTCTTGATGTCAGTCGTTTTTTTCTTATCTGTATCTAGACCAATACATAGATTTTTATTATAATGTAAGTTATACGCTCTTTTAACTTATATACATATAAATATTTACTATATGTTTGTCTTGAACAGGTGGTGGAACCGCAAGTAGTGATGCCCAGGAAGTCTGTCTCGAGATTCTCAGTTACGAGGAACTATGACAGTACTTACAATCCCACGTTACCACCGACCACGCCATCGCCATCACCATCGCCGTCTCCGACACCGTCACCGGTACCGGACAGGAGCGAGAAGATTGGCCCAACTCCTTTGAAAAAGGTTGGCCCAACCATCGACGGTAGTGGCGCAAAGGTTGGCCATATCGATAAGCAGGCAGCAAATGAACGATCGAATATTGAACACACACAGAGTGTTGACTTTAAAAAGACTAACACAGATAATAAAGAAACCACGAATAAGAAAGAGACTGAGATGCTAGCGGACTTCAGTTACGACGAGGTCCGCATAAAAGATGTTATATTAAAAGATAAAGATAAAGATGTAAAAGATATAGAAGGTAGTTTGATAATTATTGACGATGTCAGAGACGAGGACGAAGAACCGTCGAGTGAAGCGGCTAAGGATTTAGATGTGTGTGATGTGCTTGTGACAAGTGACTTCGGTGTCAAACGCCAAGTTAGTGACGATAGTGTACACGACTCGGACAACGACGTGTTTAGTGATAGCGGGGACTTTAAAAATTTAGATTTAGTGTATAGTGATACCTATAACGGTGATAGGAACGAACAAATGTCTCATAGTGAGACGGTTGGCGGCGGGATAGAGACGGGTGTAGCGAGGTGTATAGGTGTGAGCGAGACGGATAGAGATATGACAATTGAAACAGATAATAGTCTAACCAAAGTACATCGCGACCAAAATGTAAATAATATATATAAGGATGATAAAGTAGCCATAGAGGATGATGGGAAAGGTGTAGATGTTGTAGATTTAAACGTAACCGTTGTACCTGCTCGTGATAGTGTAGTGTTAAAGAAGAATAAGAGTGAATCGAGCCTCGACAGCCCGGACCTGGAGGTGTCGAGGCTGATGCGGAGACCTGTGAGTGCCTTCTGTGATAGCAGCTCGTCGCTGGAGATATCCGGCAGCTCGATGGAGAGTCTGAACACGGACAGACCCAGGCTGATAATCGACAAGCATTTGTCCAAAGACAACAGCGTCGAGTCCACCAGTGAGGTGACACCAGTGAATCTTAACGTATCGATAAGTTCCAACGAGAGCGTCTCGCCTATTATATTCGCTAAGAAGATCCACGGATCGCTATCCAGCCTGGAGGCGAGCGTCAGTTCGGTTGAATCCGCTAAAGAGAAGATAATGGTGACGTCGGCGGATTCAGGGATAGAATATTCGTTACAAAACCCATCCGAAATGAAAGACGACAGTTCGTCCAATGAAGGCACGCTGACGAACTGCAGTTCGAGTTTGAAGGAGACTATGAGGAAGGATTCGCAGGATACCGTGACGCCGAAGCGAACGTCCAGCTTGTTGGATGTACCGGCTCTGAAGTCCAAGGGCTTAGAACGGATGAGGAAGATATCCTGGGTAGCACCGTCAGCAAGCTTCCATCTCCCCAAAGCTGATGAGAAAGTGGAATACAAGCTGCCGGGGAATCTGGAGAAATTGCTCAGCCTCTTCCAACATCCGAGCAGTCTGTTCTCTAGGAGTAGCAGTGACGATGAGAGAAAATCTAACTCCGGGACACCCCCGAGGAAGGATTCGTCTTTAACCAGCTCGTTCTGGTCCTGGGGGAGTGTCGCCGAGAAGAACGACGATGACAGTATATCGGATGCAACAGACTCGACGCTGTCCGAGCGCGTGCAGGTGTCCTTCGTCGACGAATCGTTCTCAAAGAAACTCGACAGCAAAACGCCTTCCACGGACACTGATAACACTCTAAGTGAATTTCAGTTTCCTAATACGGAGAAAGTTACCGTAACCACCGATAAATTAGTACAAAGTTTAGATGTAAGCGACTCGTGCTCGGCCAACCCGAGCGATGATCTCATTGTGCCCAACGATTTTGTATACGATGATAACTTAAAATCTGAAGATAAAGTTGATGTTAAACGAACCTTCGCCTCTGTATTGAAGTCGTCTGGTTCGGAGAATTCATTGGAGAGGCCGAATCCTGACGTGGGACAGACGGTCGAGAAGCTTCCCAGCAAGGTGATCAAAGGCATCAAGGAAAATATAAGCCCGGAGAATACTTTGACGTCCAGTATAGCGACGAAAGCCATGGCTATGGAAGTAGCGGAGAGACAGGCCAAAAATAAACAAATCGTCAACACAGTATGGGAGGTCACGAATCCGTTGACGGAGAAAAGTGATACTAAAGTGACTGAGAAGAAGACTCAAAGTGACTTGGCGCCGATAGCGAATATCGATGAAACTTGTGACGTATCAGCTGATGACGTCATCCAGCTGGCATACATCGATGATAAAGAAGATGGAGCCGATAAGGTTGAGAAGGTCCTGGAGAATATCGACCTAGGGAAGGACGCCTTATCGTATCTGATATATGAAAACCAAGATTACGAGGCGGATACAGAAACTGTGTTGGCGAATAGATCTCAGGAAGGATCTCTGGCTCAAGAACTGAGGGATGCTGAGATAAAGGAGATGCTAGATCTATCACCTGAGTTGGTGTTAGACGAGGCCCTAGAAATACCGGAGATATTCACTGTTGAAATCAAGGGACGAAAAAGCTCTCCAGTTATACCGGAGAGGGCGAAGATGAAGAAGTCCAACTCGCTGGAGGATTTGACGAAGAGACAGAATCTAGAAGAGAAAGAGAGTCCTAAGATGAAGACGATAGCGTTCAAAGTCCCCGAGAGCACCACTCCCAGAGACATACCAGAGAGACGAACGAAATTAAGATCTAGGAGCGGATCCAGTCCTAAATCATTACCGGAGAGCCTGAACAAACCTTGTCCCTTGACGAAGATGGATTCCATATTAAGCAAGAAGAAGAAAAAAGTGTCCTCGCTGGGGAAAATGGCGAAAGACTCGCTGCTAGCGTTGAACATGAGCGAGGAGGAAATCGCCGAGTTCAGACGCTCCTATAAACTGACGTCGGTTGAGAGTCTAAGGTCTTTGGAGTCCGTGTCCGAAGATGCGAACTCACACAGCGGGACCTCATACGATTCGAGATGCCGAGCCTGTCTCCGGACCTCACAAGAGAGTCTCATGTCGCTGGACTCCATCAACGAGGACTGCAGGTGTGCCGATGACGAGAAACGTCACCATAGATAATATGGGAGAAGTCGAACGGTTGGATATCGAATACGACATTGAAGTTGAATAACGCATGCGACATACAAGTGTTTCAATAACACACATTTGTAATCCCGACATTCGCATGCGACATCTGAAGCCCGAATCGTATACGACATATACCGAATTTCGTATGCGACACGCTTAACGGATAGTATTACGCCAGACGGTTAACTTATTAATGTGTAAAGTTGAATTGTACATAAGTTGTTTTTTTAAAAAAAAAAAAAAAAAAACGCCACTCTTGAAATAAATCGCTGTTGTTGGGTAGTTTGAAAAAAAATATATTTAAAGAAAAAATAATAATAATAATAAACAAATTTAATATTCGTTTTATCTGAAAAGCTTCGCGATTATAACCGTTTTTAAACGCTATCTACAGACTACTGTGGCTATAATGGGGTCGGAGTGTCCGACTACCGTCAGTTAATACATTGGACCAATGTGTTACACATAACTTTGCTCTGTGGAGTCGTTCCCGTGAGCTATGTCAGATTGACGTAGCCGCGTGTATAGTGTTGAAGGGATTCTCAGTAATGACACGATTAATTTAATAGAAAAAAATAAATTATGTACTTACTGAACGATTTTTATTTAAAAGAAATCACATAAATCTTATCCGACGAATACGATTTTGCTATAAAATCTGCGGTTAAATATTTAAAAAATACGTTATATAAAAAGGTATTAGTTTTTTCAAAGTAATTAATATTAATAGAGTTTTGTAAGACTGCTTTAAGATAAAACTACTGTATATACTATCATTATATATATAACACACAGACCTGGAGCTTATGTATAATAATATATAGAGGCGTCTTCATCTGATATAGAGTTATTAAAGTTTTAAGATGCCACTATCTCTATAAGCACCGCGTGTTCAGTCACGCGTGCTCTCTCCTACATACGATAGTATCAATATAATAAATATTTGTTAGAGTAAAACTATTTAAGTTATTGCTTAAAAATTCTTTTTAAATTAAATATAAATTGTACAACAAAAAAGCCTTCAGATTTAATGCAGGTAATTAATATGTAAGATTATTTATTTTGCTACAGATTGTTGATATCCTGAGAGAGATCTCATCTAAATTTTCGAGATCAATCCCGAAATAGAAGTAGCAAATTCTTTGGTGGCAACTAGCTTTATTATTAAGCTATAAGTGTTGCAATATCTTTAGCCACACACATTAAATATGTTGTGGCCAAGTTCAAAACAAACTCTTCCACATTTCTGAGTCCAATGTTTTTTGGACTAAAGACTGGCTTAAATGTATTCCTTAAATAAGTCGTCGTAAGTTCCCAAGTTAGAGAACTGGTAAACCTTCCACAACCCGATACCGCAGAAAATTTTGCAAGGCAGACTATAAGAGATTAGGAATTTGTGTGGCTGCAACATGAAGTCTTCAAGATGTACCAGATGTTAAAAGTCTGGAAGTAAAAAGCTAGGATTTGTGACTAAAAGAGGGATGGATTACTAAGTGTGGGGAATGGAGTGTGTGAGCAATTTTAATACAAAAATTTGCTTGATACCAATTAGTGTTAAATCTTAATAGAAATGTTTGTTTCATAAAACAGAAAGCTAAGTGGATAGCCACAGCTAGGTCTGCTTGAATCAGTCTTCCTATTTATTCCAAGATTTTTATTTGTATAACAAATGAAAATTTTGTATTGGAGCGAGCGGGACGCTGTACTGGCGACTCGAGTTATTCATCCACGGGGATGATCCCGGCCACCTAATGTACGATTGAGTGGTGGGTTATTGGGGGTGGTGTTTATCAAACAAAATTAGATCGGACCAACAACTACCCGAAAACGGAAGCCATGTCCAAAAAAAGATTAGGTACCATAAAGCTGAGGTCGCTTTTCGCTTTACCGCGATTTGCACCGACAGCGTTTCGTTTGAGCGTGTCCAGAAAAAATACGAAGATACATTTCCTAGATAAATTTTATCGATTATACTCTGGTTAAGGTATTCCTTATCTTCATCACAAGTTTCTTGATCCCATCCCAAAGTAAATATTTGTCCAGCCAATATTTGCTATAGTTAGACAATCGGCAACGGGCAAATTAAACCGAGATAAGCAGTGTGAGTAAGGTATGATAGAGTCCTTACAGTTAATATCACGAGAGAAATAATATTTATCGTGAATTAAAATAAAATCTAGACATAAATTGATATCTTATTACCAATCAGCATCCGATAAAAGGGAATCTGTTGAGAGGTAAATAATCTTAGGTAATGTATCCTTACTATTGTTTTACTTACCCGATACTGTAAACGTATTTTGAAAAACTTAACGACTTAGTGACCTTCACGCTTCTTAGAGGTTATCGAAGCGAATTATCAGATTTTCATGATACGACCTATGTATAAAGTAACATTTGTCGTAACTATCAGTCGGATTTTTATCTTTGGGATCAAAAAAAAAAATATTAGGATTACAGGAAAATAAATTAATTACACAAATCCCGAATTTGTCAGGGTTTTTGGCTGTCGTCTGTCGGTTGTCGTCCGGATTTCTTAATAGCGGCCATAAAATTTTATGCATTTTATAATTTATTCGATAATTAAAAACGAACGGCTATAATGGATTTCTGGCGAGCGTGGGTTTTGATATTGTTATGTGAGTATTATGTTGAGATTTTAAGAATTTCTTAAATTAGACAAAATAATTCCATCCCATTCTGATTTGATGAAATCTCGTGGTTGAAAAATTAGGAATTCTTCCTAGAGTCCCGTTTAAGAAACTTGTACAAATGTAGTCTGACGGAAATATCCTTGGACGGTAATTTGAAAAGCACTTTACGTAATTGTAACGAATGTTCTTTATCTCGTACATTTAAATAAAAGACAATTATTTTATGGATTACTTTTATTACGTGAACTTAAAAGCATAGATTATGTGCACTTTTTGTCTTTTCAAATCATGTTAAAACTCTTAGCCCTGAAGTTTTGTATAAAAATAGTTTAGTATAAAAATGTAATAAATTTATTCAATTATAAATAGACTAAATTGACCCTAATGTGATACAGATATCTGTTCTAAAACATTTTCCCAAAATTCCTACGAGCTTCGGCATATCGCTCGCAGGCTGCCGTACAGGATGTTAGACTTGATGTGGAACTACGTTAAGAGGTCTTCGGAGAGGATCGACGCTGCTAATTACATAAGAATAAGACACGAAGAATCACCCCACTTTGAGCTCGGTTATGTTATGGGCGAAGTTTTGGAAAGGTAAATTACGTTGATGGGACAAATTTAACGAGGAGAAAGGCGCGTGTAGTAACGTAGGGTAGAACTAAATTCAACCTAACAGGTTCTTATACTAGTTCAAAAATTTAATTCAAATCACATACACACGTACAGGAGAATTATATACATAAAGATGTTTACAGAATATAAACAGAGACAGGAATATGGAATGAAAGGAAATTTTGACATTTGTTGTGGACTATGTATAGCAATTAATGGTCAATGTGGTAGGCATGTGTTAATTAATATCTGTAATAGTATGAGGATGCGAATATATAAAGCGGGGACAAGGAAAACATGATTCCGGATGGACGCCGGCAGAAAGTGAAGGCAGGAAGTGATGTTTAAGGAATTGTTAGTGTTTCAACATAAAAAAATTATAAACGTTACTTACAAGTCAAAATTGATTGCCATTGATTCGAGCGTCACGCATTCCCTCTTGCTCTGCCTCCCAAGGAGCGTTAAACCTTAACGCAAACTTGTTGGAAGACGCATAAGTTTCACAATAACAACTCTTTTGGAAAGTTAAAAATACAGTAATCCCCTCTATAACACGGTACTCTTATAACGCGTTTTCATATAACGCGATTTCATGTCCCTCGTATAACACGTGTTTTCCCCCATATAACACGGGGATTCCCAAATGTTCTTGGTTTGATTTTAATAAAACGCATATATTTCGTTCATAACATAGTTTTTCCTTAATATTCGATTTAAACCCTCTTTAACAAGAAAAGTTAAACGTGAATCATTTGTATATAACGCGTTATACGAGGTCATACGAGCGCGTTTTACGAGAATTTTCGTACAACGCGTTTTCCTATAACTTGGAACAAATATACCGTGTAATAGGGGGGATTACTGTATACACTTTTTAATTACATTCTGTAGTTAAAATACCGGGAGGAAGATAAATTTAAAAACACTAATATTACTGTAGACCATTCTATGGTGGAAAAAATAAAACATACGTATCAATCAACATATATCCATCAATACATATCATAAAACAAAGTCCCTCGCCGCGTCTGTCTGTCTGTCTGTTTGCGATAAACGGAAAAACTACAGCACCGATTATCAAACAGCTATCAGCACTCGATAGCGTGATTTTAGTATATAATATGTTAAGTTTTTGTACTTACTTGTGTGTACATTAAAGATATTTGTCTAAGATGTCGGGAAAACGTGAGCCGTCTGACAGCTTTTAACGAAAACGAAAAGTCTTTGAGATATAACAAAATAATATATGGTGGAATTGTGTATCTTATATAGGTCTACAGAAAAGTCAGCGGTGGCACATGTCTATACCTGAAGGATAACATACTATATCCATTTTACAACTCTTAAAAATTTTCATTCCTAAAGCGTTTATTGGAATGCTATTTACATAAATACAGTACTAAGTCTTATCAAAATAAATTACTTCGTTTTCAAGCATACATCAGTATCTGTAAATTACTTTTTAAATCATTTAAATCGGACGTACCGTTTCAAAGTTAACATAATATAAGTTTAATACTTAACATTAAATAGGCTATTTTATATTTTTTGTAAAAAGCCCGTGCGAAGCCGGGTCTGCTATCTAGTATATATATACAAATAACTTTAACATGTTTTTATTGTAAGTTTTCTGTCTTAATAGATACAGAAAAATGGTCGGTATCATCAAACGACCGCTGAAATTCAAATCGGATGCTGTGTTCGATGTGATCAAGAGAACGGAGATGGTCGAGAATCTGTTTCTGGACATCCTGCACCTGATATACATGATCAATGAAATAAAGCGGAAGTACTTACACACGCAGCAGACGACGGGAACCGGCGGCGAGTACAACGTGACCTTCGAGGACATGGAAGAAAAGAGGAAGTTGCTGCTCTGGCTGCAGAAGAAGAGGCAGAAGGAAATGAAGAAAATCAGGAACCTGATATTCAAAGGCGAAATGGAATTCACGCCTAGAACGACGAGGAAAGCCAAAAAATGGTGGCCCTTGGACTACGGCTGGGAGATTGATTATCAGTGGTGGTAATAATTACTGGAAGACAATGAGATCCGATGGTCGAGAGTATTCATTTAAATAAAACTAATGTCTTCGGATTGTTACGCGTCGTTTTGTTACATTAAACCACATAATCCCGACGTTTCGGTTACTTTGCAGCAGCCGTGATCTCGCCTCGTCTGCTCGGTATCGCTGTTATAGAATGATAGTAGTGTAGTACATCCGACAAAATAGTTTTATTTAAATAACTGGAAGAATTTAAGCTATTAAATGCTACTATCATAATGGTTGTTTACTTGAATGTGATAGTATTTCGTTTGTAAGTCTTAGGTCACACAGTTATATCGTAGGCAATTGCTAAAAAAAGTGTGACAGTGTCAATCTTAGGTGACGTTTTAATAACAATTCAAACCGATGTTTTTATTGTGATGATAATCTGTAAACGAACTCAAAAAAGGGGGAAGTTTAGTGAAAATATCTGTTTGTATGTTTGTTAAGCGATCTCATAAATTATGTTCCTGAAGTGCTCTTATATAGTAGCTTTTTTATGCTGTGTCATCATTCGCACTTGTATAATAGAATATTTTGACATTGTCCACGTTCGTATTTGTTGGACGAATTAAATTTTTGGATATTGTGTGGAGGAAAAACGAAGGAGTTTGTCAAATCGAATAAACGCGAGTTATTTTAATTCGTTTCTTTTTTGTATTTATTTTGAACGCAATCAATTAAGGTGACGCTGTCAGTCCATTTGACGTATAAAAGAGATGACAAGTGACATAAGCAAAACATAAAAAAAAGTCAACAAATACTTCGTATCAATTTTCAATACATTTGTGGGTTGACGCTCACTGGTAACTGAGTATTTAATATTTATGTAATATAATATAATTAACTCCTTAACATTTTCAAAGGTACACAGATAAAGTATTCGTGTTATTTTTTTTTGACAATGACATATGCATGTTCCATTAATTTGCTTGGTTACAAAAGCAAAGATTTAGTTTCAACTGCCCAAATTATAAGTATGGCTTTAAATATATATATAATTGATTGAAAACAAAGGAATTAGACGGCCCATACCTATTTCAAATATATTATAATAATAATATGAAATAAAAATCTGATTTTCGCAACAGAGGTGATTGTTTACGAATTAGATTGGACACTGATATAATTTTTAATAAATTAGTTTCACGAGGTAATATATATATATATATATTTAACACTGATTAGTACAGTTACAAATTGTATATAGTAAATTAAATAATAATCATATAAATCCAGGTAACTATAATCTAAATCATATAATCTTCTTCGTCTTTGAATTTGGTTGTTATGTTGAGTTTTTTGAAAAAATCATCTCTATATTTCTTTATATCCTCCATGTTGTAATCTGGGAAATAAAATGAAGACACTATACATTTTGTTTATAAAAGCTCGATAAACTAATTCATTATTATTTACAAACTTTTTATTGTATTAAAACAATATTTAGGAATTTTTAACTGTCAATCGATCTTCTAATTTTTTTTATACTATGCCTTGATTTGCACTAGGATCGCGGAATATTATGCCAATGTCAACGATTTGTTGGACGAATTATAATCTCGAGTACTGAGTGGAGGAAACATGAAGAAGTTTGTCGAATGGAATAAAGGCGTCTATTTAAAATTATGTTCCTAATATTTATTTTGTGACTAGCTGTCACTCGTGACGTTGCCTGTCATTCCAATATTTTTTTCTGCTGTCAGAATCATGAGAACCAAGGACGACATTACTGATTTTAGTTTTATTTTTAATCAAAACCATTCACAAGCCTTGTAGCATTTTAATATTATGAATTTTTCGAAATAAATGAATTAAATGTATTACTCGAGACTTGTTGATAAGTGTCAATCGAGATGTAATTAAAACCTTACAGCCGAAATATTGTATCTTGATTTATAAAAAAAAAAACTGATTTCGATTATAATTTTGACATTTGAAATTATAAAGCAGCTATATATTTTTAAATAAAAATTTGACAATGCAAATAAATAAGTATACCTAGTTATATTATTCTTAGTATTATTTGTATTGCACACTATTCTACACTTCAATTTAATGGTAAATAATTTTATTTAGGTCAGAGCTGTATTGAAGTATATTAATGTTACCCGTCCTTCGATTGGCTCGTCTGAAGTTGGGCAATTTGAATGTCGCTTTGGGAACTGTAGTTTCTAAAACATGCACCAATCTGTCGATTTCGAACTCCAACCTATTCAGCAATTCCATCCTTGAAAATATTAACATTAAACAAATTATGTTTTCTATATATATACTATGCATTGGTTCACATAATGAGATCTAAGATTTTCGCGAGTATTCATTTAAATGAAACTAGTATTATTCGGATTTACTACGCGGATTTTTATTATTTAAAAACTACATAATCCCGACGTTTCGGTTACTTTGCAGCAACCGTGATCACGGGCGGACGAGGTGTCCTAATAAAATCCGCGTAGTAAATCCGAATAATACTAGTTTCATTTATACATTGGTTGTTTATGGTTCGGAATCCGAATGTGCCTTACTAAGTCTATATTCTGAGAAATCTTTAGGCAGTTCCAAAGTTTATTTGAACAGTAATAAATGTGAAGTAATTTTTATATCCATTGTTATTCGACTAACTATACTCGACTCGGAATGTCAGTGGTCCGGTTACAATATACACCGAGAATAGTTATAATTACAGATTAAAATATTATAAAACGATTTTGGTGCGCAAAAGATGACTGTAACCGGTTGATAATGGAAACGAGAGCAGATATTATGGTGTATGTTAACAAACAAGAGAAGGAGAAAAAAAGAGATATATTGAAATAAATATACAAACAAATATAAAAAAATTGAAAGTTAGACAATATATATGTACATATATATCGATAAAAAACACTATATATCTGAAGATTGTAATGAAAGAGGTTTCTTAAGTCGTTGATTGAAGGTAGATACGAAATACTTTGAAGCGCTGGCCTCATCGAAACCGAGTCTTAAGCATCATGAAGGAATGCTCCTGGATATCTTCTTCATCATCGTCGCAAGAGTCTGCAGGCTCGTTGTGGCCATCATGTATCAGTGATCCGTATACAGGATGACTTCCATGGGAAGATAGTTTAGTTGCAGTGGTTTCCCCTTGCCTTCTGCACCAGCATTTTTTTGGGGCTATTTAGACCCTAAGGCTTGCTGTAGCCTGTTCCAGCCAGTGGGGTCTAAATACTCTTAGAAAGTACATTTGACTCGGAAAAGATCACATTGGTACTCTCCAGGTATCGAACCCGCGCCCTCACGTACGAGAGGCGGGCCTTTTAGCCAAAAGGCCATCGCGACTATGGTCTTGGATATAAATGTACCTATACATACCTCAGGAAGTAGTGCAAGGGTCTTCTCACTGGGGTTCTTGCCCCTTGAATAGTTGCTTTTTTTAGATATCTATTTTCTTTCTGTTTGTAAACTATCAACATCGTCTTGTACTTCTCCCGTATGGTTCCTGTACAGAGTTGGGAGATGTCTACTATTTTAATGTATTTGTAGGCTAATATAATAATATTCACATTTGGAACTAAATCTTTAAATAATCGTAAAATATGTAATGAAGACCGCCAGGGTTTGAGCTAGGCTCTCGATAGCTTCTGGATTGCTTTGACAGATTATAATCTATAGTGATCTTAATCTATTTCGGAAACAAAATTCTATATATTCAACAAATATACCACAATGTACATTTTTTACTTTGAAATTTGAATTCAATTATTTTATATGCATTATAAATGAGCATAATTAAACCACATATTAGTATTCCCTCTCGAATTAAATAAATATCAGCGTCTCTGTCACCTCTATTTAAAGGTAGGGTTGTTGGTCCTAATAGTTGGACGTTCGGAAATCAAAACTAATATCTAATATGCTGTACTTATTAACAAAAAATCGTGAAGAAAATGCAGCCAAGAAAAAAAGAATCTGTAGTTTTGGCCAAGTAAAGTAAAAAGTGCGAAAACTATAGTAATTTTTTCGTCACAGAATAAAAACAATATTATTTGGGCACAGTGAACTGACTGCGACCTGTCTTTGTAAATGAAGATGCTATTTATCCCAAAGAAATTTTGTGGACATGGCCCACTGCTCATGTATTTCCTAGTCCTCTTTTTTTGGGCTCATACAAAACTTTATTTTACTCTTCCTTATATAATCATTCATTCAAACATTCATTTCGTTCTTTATCCATTCACTAAAATTAACTTTTTTATTTAACTGTCCGTATGACGGCCTTAAAACTTCAATTTAAGTATAGTATTTGTGGTAAAAATGTTAAAAACTTTATAACATTTAGAGATAGGAACAACTTGAGTAATGACTGTATCTCTTTCCTACCACTGACAATTTGGATATCTTCAAGATAAGAATGTGTGAGTTGTTATTGGTATAGCAAGTTTACCTTCGAGTTTCCACCTACCCTCAGGTGGAATTATCTAACAGCGCCATCTAGTTTATATTTTGAAAAAAGAAAAAGTTCCATACTTCGATGTCGCACTGTTCGACCTCCTACGTTTGGTGAGGGCATGAACTTAATGTATCACAACAACTTAACATTTCTTTACGAATATTTCCCACGTTTTACATTATATATCTTACATAAATATGGTAGAATCTTAATGAGGAAGTATCTAACGGGGATTATGTCGTGTGTTAGAATCAGAACCATAGTCAGTGAGTATATATAGTTAGTAGGTAATGTGTTTTCACCTATCGCCTGATAACTTAACCTACCCTCAGATATAACATCGGTCACTGCTTTTATCGTTGAAAAGACTAGTTTTTTTTAATCCAATAATTGTGTATTATATTCAGTGTAATTTAGTGAAACTATTGTGATTTCGAGAGTATTGCATGCTACGTGATTATAAAAGTGAAATTAAAAGTAATAGTATAAGGCTAAATGTCATAAATAATCAGTACGAAATTCACGTGTATTGGCTATGAAATACGTTACATAGTCCCCTAGCAAGTGAATATTTAATACATGCTCTTTAATCATAATCTGCTCTGGAAAATTATCTCGAACTTTCCAAACTCATTTTACAACAGCGACCCCGCTAACGTAAATTATTTTGTTTCTGAATAAAGTTAGTCCCTATTCCAATCGCAATAAGTACTTACCAATGATGGTCCCGACTTGGAAGCCAGCAGTGTTCGCGAACATGTTCCTAATGTAGTCCATCTGATTAATTTTATACTTCGATTCAACTAGTAACACTCTTACTAGTTCTTTGACTCTCTCCTTGTCACCTACTGATGTCCTGTCTTCGATATGGTCGTATTTCCATTGACAGATAACAGATGGCGTTACTGTAAATTGAAGAAATTTTTTACCTTTTTTTTTTAATGATTGATATTAATTTCTTTTAGGCCATTAAATGACCTAAGCTTTGCTGATATCTTAAGCTAATCTATCGAGTGAAGCGAGCGGAACGTTATACTGACGAGTCAGGTCGTTCATCCGCGGAGATGATCTTATGTTCGAAAGCACATTTATCTGGAGTGGGGATTTAAAAAAAACGGAAAAACAGTTCGAAAAAATGAGCCAAAAAACGTTTCGGTACCGAAACTAACACCGAGAGCTTTCTTCCGAACGAAGCGAGAAAAAATGCGAATCTTTTTGTCCAAGTACTTTTCCTTGTGCTTGAGTTTCTCTATTTAAATAAAATAAAAACAAGGATCCGCTTTAAAAAAATTGCAAAAGATACATTATTGTTTTTTATTATTTCAATCACAACTTATTCCGGACTAGACATAAATATAATTTAAAATTAAAACTGTCATATTGACAACCAAATGACCATAATTTTTTAAATTACGTTCTGCCACGGAGCGGAAAAAAAAGTAATAAATATAAATCCATCACAATAAAATACAAAAAAAAGGCTTTAAGACGAGAATTATACAATTGACATTTATTTGAGATTTATCATATGCGGATATTTTTGTTAAATTCACCTTTTTTTTTTGTACTGAATAAATTAACTTAGTTTTGGCATTAACTTTTGGATATCGGATTTCCTAATTTTTTTTAATATCAAAAAGTGATAACATATGTATTGATCTATTTTGTTCCTTACAATTATCATTGAGTCGCCAATACCAATGACGTTTCCATTAATTTGTATTTAAAACGACTTAAATTTAGACTTTCATTAATGTACCTACTTAATTTTATAATATTTAATAAATGACAAATAAGGGGTTTTCCAATAGGGACGCTTGAACTTTGACAGCTGATTGCGGCCATGTTGTTTGAGTGACAGCTGTCAAATGCAGTGTGTTATATTCATTCGGTCCTCCCAAACCACCATGGCAGGTTACAGTGTCGAGCAGCACGTGCAAATCATAAAATTGTTTTATGAAAATGGGTCTTCAGTTCGAGCAACGTTCCGCGCACTTCGCCCGTTTTACGGTCGCGATGATCGTCCTGCCGAGTCGACTATCCGTCGATTGGTGGACAAATTCGAGTCAACCGGGTCAGTTAACAATCAGCCGGTTCCCGTGCGTCAACGTAACGCGAGATCTGCCGAGAATATTGCCGCTGTGCGCGACAGTGTCCTCGAAAACCCGCGGCAGTCAATTCCGCGTCGCGCACAGGAACTCGGCCTTTCGCAGACGACAACTTGGCGAATTTTGCGTTGTGACTTGAGCCTGCACCCGTACAAGATCCAGCTGACCCAAGAGCTCAAGGTTAATGACCATAGACAGCGCCGTGTGTTCGCTGACTGGGCATTAGAGCAGTTGGAAGTTGACGCCGATTTTGGCAAAATAATCATCTTCAGCGACGAGGCGCATTTTTGGATGAATGGCTATGTCAACAAGCAAAATTGCCGTATTTGGGACGAGACTAATCCACACGAGGTTCACCAAGTGGCAATGCACCCGCAGAAAGTGACTGTTTGGTGCGGATTTTGGGCCGGAGGCGTGATTGGTCCGTATTTTTTCGAAAACGATAATGGTGTGGCCGTCACCGTCAATGGTGAGCGATACCGGTCGATGATAACCAACTTCTTTTGGCCTGAAATCGAGTATATGGATCTGGACAACATGTGGTTTCAACAGGACGGCGCTACGTGCCACACAGCACACGCTACGATGGAAGTTCTGCACGATCAAGCGCCCTTAATGGAAAACCCTATAGTTCCATCTTAATAGTCATGAAAGTTGGTATAAGAAATATTTTCTACCAATATCCACTTTGAATTCTCGATTCCTCCAAGGCTTTACACGACAATCTCTACGGTTGTGCCAACTTAAAAAAAAACAAGTAACTTACCAACATAAAGAAACAAAATATATTTAAACATGTTTGTATTATTTCAATAACAGAATTTGATATTTACGGTTTTGGAACGATTAATGTTATCTAAGCAATTAAAAATTAATTATCGTACTGGCAACACTTTTATTTTGCATCTGTACATAATAACTAATTATTACCGGAGTTTATATTAAAAAGTACATTTTTCTGTTCATAATAAAATATCATCAGACTTTTAAAACTTTTTAATGAACAATATTCTTTGATTTAGAAAAAAAAAATGACAATACGTTTATTAAAATAAGGCAACCGCACGAACCTGAACCAATAAAAAAAAAACTGTCAAAAATATTAACTAACTTTTTATTCATTTAAATGAAACTAATATTTTTCGGTTATACTATATATAACAGTGTCCGCGTCTGCTGAAAACTAACCGAAACGTCGGAAATGTAGTTTTTTACAAAAATAAATCACGTGTAGTTTATCAGAAAAATATTAGTTTCATTTAAATTAACTAACTTGTTATCAACGATTTGGGATCTTTATTTGTTTTATAATATAACTAGGTACCAGCCCCGGCTTCGCATGGTTTCACTACAAAAAATATAAAATAGCCTATTTTATATTGAGAATTATTAAACTTATATTATGATAACTTTCAAGTGATAGGCCCGATTTAAATGATTTAAAAAGTAATTTATAGATACTGATGTAGGCTTGAAAAGGAAGAATTTATTTTGATAAGACTTAATACCGTATTTATGTTAATAGCTTTCCAATAAACGCTTCATGAATGACGATTTTTTAAAGTTGTGAAATGAATATAGTTTGTTGTCCTTATAGACATTTCCCACCGCACACTTTTCTGTACATCTATATAAGATACACAATTCCACCGTATATTATTTTGTTATATCCCAAAGACTTAAGGCAGCGATTTCGTTAAAAGCTCTCAGACGGCTCATGTTTTCCCGACATCTTAGACAAATATCGTTAATGTACACTCAGGTAAATACAAAAACTTAACATATTATACACTAAAACCTTCCTCGAGAATCACGCCATCGAGTGGTGATAGCTGATTGATAATCGGTGCAGTAGTTTTTCCGTTTATCGCGAACAGACAGACAGACAGACGCGACGAGGGATTTTGTTTTAGAATATGTATGTGTTTAGTATTTTACAAATTATTTAAAAAAAACTTCAGCCTTATATATATATGTTTATTGCTGACCGCTACCCGCTTCCGGCGTACGGCGTCCGCTTGTTGATGATTTTGATCATGTCTATGAGGTGGCCGATCTCTATTCCCTTGTTCGCTATCTGCTCGTACGCGTTTATATGTTCCATCGGCTTCCAGTCATTGTACAGCCTCTTCAACGTCAAACTTATGTCTGTCATCACATTGTACTTGTCGGTTATATCTCCGATGAGGAAACCTATTTCGAAAGCTGAATAGTTTGAGTAGTAGGACCTGATGAGCTCGGCCCTTTTGACCTTCAGCTCGCTGTCTCTGACGGCTTCGTACATCAGACGAAACAGCTTCATCTTCATGCTGCTGTCTTCGTTCTTGACTGGCGTCATCAAGGACTTGGTGGACATGGAGTGTATTGTGGTGTCGTCCAATGTTCTTAAATACGACAAGCCGACTCTCCGTTCAGGTTTTTGGGGATATTTTTTTAATATCCTTATTTTGGTGCCCCAGGACAGTTCATTTATGATCCTGTCTTGAGGACCGAGGATCTTCAGAGTGTTGTATAGATCTGAAACTGAGATGATACGTTTTGAATGGTTTTGAGCGTGGAAATAAAGTTCAGCTAGATTGCTGGAAGAAGTATTGGTGGAAGAACAATGAGCTACATGAGCTATTAATTGATTAAAATGCTATATATATAAAAAAGTTAATATCTATTTAATACGTTCTACATACAAACCTACAGAAATATGTCTTGTACAATGAAAAAATGCTAAAAATAAAGTGAGGATAGCTCATAAGTTAGAGCAAAATTTATTGTGCATTTTTTCTTTCTGTGTCTGTTTGTGTACATTAATCTACGAAACGACTGGATCGATTTGGATGAAATTTTGTAGGGTGTTAGCTTATATCCCTGTTCAAGACATAAGATAGTTTTCATCCCGGTAAATGAAATAGTTCCCATGCGAAAGTCTATTTGTAAAATAGTTCTGTTGCCGAATCTTATGAAGACAATACGCAAGAAGTACATTCGTTTTCATACCTCCTGCTGGAAGTCAAACAATGTGAAAAATGTGTATAATTTGTGTGAGTCTAATAACCAAGACTTTCACGAGTACACATTTAAGTAAAACTACGATTTTCGGAATTACTGCAAACTACTCAGCGTCGGTGAAATGTAAAATAGTGACGTGAAGTAAAACCGAGAAGCAGTTTCATATATATTCTTCAGTTTCGTAAGATTTTTTAATAATTATTACAAAATAATTATATTTAAACAGTAATAAATAAATAAGTATTGTTGTAACTTGAATTAACAGCTTTTTATGTCTGTCCGTCTGTTCCGAATAATCTATAAAATGACTTGATCGATTTTAATGAGAAATTTACACGGACGCTGTAGGAAAACATCGTGAGGAAACCTGGTCTTATAATTACAAATTATAAGATTGACTATACGATTGTCACCTTATTACTACTCGAATTAAAGACCGATTTTCAATATCCAGTATCTATTTATCATTAAAAATCGATCAGTTTTGATATTAAAACCAATGATAATAAACAAACAGAGACATGTCTTATCTTATCACGGTAACACAAAATTAAAATCTGCAAGGATATTTTATTTGGCCAAATATCTAAGAAAAAACTGATACATTTTTGTAACAGTAAAATAAAACTCAATCACCAAAGAGCGGAAACAGGAAATGTGATGTAAATAACTTTATTTCCAATATATATTATTAATAACAAATTAACAATCCCCCTTTCACCACCAGTCAGCTATACCCTCGTCCCACCCGTAGTCCATTTTCCAGAAGTGCTTCTTCTTGGTCCTCTTTGTGGACCACCAGCCTTCCTTGATGTACTTGTCCATAACAAATCTGCTCTTCTTCTTCCCTTTGGTGACAAGCGTCACATGCTCAACCTCCTCCCTGTCCTTGGACGCCATCGTCGTGTTGTCGTCGCCCGTGCCGTCCCAAGCACCGTATCTGAACGTGGTCGTGTCCACGTGATTGTACTTCCTCTCTATCTCATGCAGCATGTTGGTTAAGTGGTTGATCTCCCAGTATATCTGTTCTATGTCGTGCAAGTATATTATAAGTTCCATTATGTAGAGCCTCGTCCTGATGGAGTGGCATGTCTTATACATGTCTATCATGCGCCTGTATCTGTCCTGTATGATGTGGGTCAGGTATCCCACTTCGAATGCTACATTGTCCGAGTTCGCCTTCTGCATGGTGTCAAGGAGGGATATCCTCCACGTAGTATCTTGGATTATGTCACCAACTAACATCGTCATCCTTTTTGCTAGAAGCAAATGTTCAGTATTCACGATCTTGGGCGGGAACTGACAAACCGTTTCTGAATCTGAAATATTTTTTTGTTGCTCTCATTCCGTCTATAAGAATAAGTAATAGGAGATTAAACTGACAAATAATTCTGTTCGACTAATTTTCACGGATTAATTTAATCATGTAAAAAGAAAAGAATAAATATATGTATATATTTTTAATATAAACGTAATATTTTAAGATACAGGAAATCGGTGAAAATTACAATGTTTTATTACGACATATACCTAAGGACATATATTTATTTGGCATGCTTCAAAATCGTATTACAGCCTCGAATCATGGCAAGCATCCCGGACAATATGACAGAGATTTACCTGGTTTCCTTCAACTCGGAACATCTTGAACAGATCTCACATACAACCAAATTCCTTTACACCCACAAACAGGGCGCGAATTTAATTTGATCGGATTAAAACATAATTAATCTATATGAATTAAAACCGATAATAACTAAACTAAAATATTATTATTGTCATAATAATATTTACGCGTATTTTTCATGTATATATATTTAAAATTTTATATTTTAAACAATATACTCACAGACCAATATAAACACGAGTAAGGACTTCATTATTTCTGAACGTAACACGTAACTCTACCGTTATATGTGATTAAATCAAAATCGTATAAAAAACGACAATTTTTATTGTTCTTATAAATGGAAATATTAGTTTTTTAAACGTAAGATTATTCTTTATTCTGATATCACTATAATAGGCTTAAATGTAGGTATACATATGAGTATTGTAAAGTAAAGTTGATTATCAAATAAATGTTTGTTAGAGATTAGATATTAAAAAGCTGACGGCTAGACCCGTGATGCTACTTTAGTGCGTGGTGGGTTATACACCTTAGTATTTTTATAAATATAATTATAAACCCGCTCGGGAAACATACCTTAAATACGTGATGGAGTTTTGAGTTGCCTAATTCAGCTTACGTCGGAAGAAAGTCAGCAATGCTTCCATTAAGTGCGATAATTAACACTGATATGAAATTTAATAAAAAAAAAACAATAAGGAAAATTGAAAATATAATAATAAATGAATAAAAAAATACTATAAATTAAATATTACAACTTTTTATTTTTAATTAATGTTTATGAGACGAAACCTCTCATCATTCCATGGATTCAGCGCGCGGGCGCCGGGTCCATTGCAGGAGAGGAGCTTCAACAGTGCCAGGGACTTGCGATCCAGGAGTAGGTTTAAGATCCCTATCTAACGCGCGTTAAACGCTCGCCTCCATCGTCCAAGCTGCTTTTCCTATTTAATTTCGTATAAATATATTTGTATTTATTTTCCTGCTAAACGATGAAGATGGTTTTTGTATTCAACAGCTGTTTGTTTGTTTGTTTGTATGCGATTATATCTGGAACTGTTGACTGGACTGGATATATAATTCTCCTCTCGAATCTTCTTAGAAACATCATAGACAAACCTATAAACGACTCAATGCATTTCAAGCGCATACAAAATATTTAAACAATCTACTAAAAATGTTCAAGTAACAAGTAAATTAGTGACATTGAATTAATATTAAGAAAGCATTTTTTCTTTAAATAATTATCCTATGAAATGTTTAATACTAATTAATAAGGTGAAAGAAGCAAATTAAAAATTAAAAATTAAAAATTTTAGAATTAGAGAAAATAAATTTAAGACGTTACTGGGAGTTTAATTACTCGGTGTATTTTACGTTTATAGCGACGTTAAAAAGTAATTCTAGTACTTTCACACAAATATAATGTTAAAGCTAGCTGTGTTTGCCGTTCGTAAGTTTTGTTTTTTTTTTTTTGACAAATTTTATTATTATAATAAATTAAAATTAATTTTAATTTGACATTACGCACGGACGTACTGAAGTATGGGCCCGAATGTATTTTGGAGAGGAGCTGCCACTATTGTTTTGCTGGACCGATATTAATCAAACGTAGTCAGGAAGCCGCGAGGAAACTGGGTTTTAAATGGAAATTGTCGCATACAAACTGGTCGATTTAAGAGATACAATTTCATAGACACACACACACACACACACACATACAAGTAAAATAAAACAACGAATACTTTTGTATTTTTATCATTGTCTGTTTTTAAGTACTGTCATACGTCTCTGGACAATTCGAAGCTCCACCATGGAGTCTGCCCTGGCCTGAATGGTCAAGGAAGCTCTCCTTCACCAGGCTCATTGAACTCACAGCCGAATTGATCCAAGGTGTGGGGTTCAAGACTATTTTAAGGGTTAAACGATTTAATATTGATTCGCCTTTTTTTCATTTAAGAAGATCTTATCTATACTTAATTTTTAAAAAATTCCATATTTTTTTTTATATACGTTTTAGAATTAACACTTGGATGTTTAAATTACTTTGACGGGATCGCAAAATTTTTCCATCAAGTGTTCTGTGTGTAGTAAATTTTTGGTGATAAAAAATTTCTTGTGAGCCCTTTTCGTCGGCATGATATGAATTTCAGACACCACTTACAAGCTGAAGCACGCGGAGAAGATCAGGGAGATGCACAAGCACAGCATCACATACGAACTTGGCACCATCGCTGCTGGGATTCAGGAGAGATTCTACCGGATGCTCAAGTTCTACAGGAAATACGCCAACATGCACTCATTCATAACAAGAAGCTACCAGATTGAGCATAACCTCAGAGCTATTCAGATCTTGGGTGAGTCCAAACCACACCCAAAACTAAGACCCTATCGACATATTAATTCACTCGTCTTTGTCCGCAAATTGACCAAACTATTGAACACTAATGTCTCAACTAATAGAATTAGTTTGAGAAATTTTCAACTAAAATAATTTAAATTATCACGTGTCGTATTATCGAATGTTAAGGGA
Source organism: Danaus plexippus (assembly GCF_018135715.1). NCBI lineage: Eukaryota > Metazoa > Arthropoda > Insecta > Lepidoptera > Nymphalidae > Danaus > Danaus plexippus. The sequence goes on from NC_083558.1 coordinate 2,030,896, forward strand.
CGTACTGACATAAAGATAACCGTTCTACAGGCCTGTCCCAAAAACCTCTGTGAATTAATGATATACGACTTTACTTAACACCATAAAAAAATGAACGATTAATATTTTAGTTGTAATTACTTTATATATTTTTGGGAGATAAAAAATCTCCCACCAAATCAACCTGACATTTCAATATTGAAGATCCTTACCTCCAACAGAGGGAGATTACAATGAGATACGGACGGAGAAGGGTATTTACGCCGAAATTAAGGCTCGTTATGAAAGTACGACGACGGTCAACTTGAAGGAATTGATGGCACAAACGTCATCAACCCCACCACCCCCGCCGGGCGCCAGGAAGCGATGGTTGCCGAAACTTGATGATGGTTTTCCCGTTGTTCATCACACATAGAAACAGCTCTCTTCTTTCAATGAAACTAAGTTTTTCGGTTACTAATCGTTTTTTATTATATCTTATCTTTACAAATTTGGTTAGGTAGAGAGAGGAGCTTGGACGGCGGAGGTGAGCGTTTAACGCGCGTTAGATAAGCCCTTAAACCTACACCGGGGTCGCAAGTCCCAGGAGCTGTTGAAGCTCCTCTCCCTGCCACGCGACGGACCCGACACCTGCCCGGGGATCCATTGAATGATGACAAGTTTCGTCTCTGCCTTATTTCTACACGAACCCGACGTTTCGGGTCCGTTACAGCAGCCGTGATCACGAACACGAGATGAAAGTCTGCTTTCCTCTGAACATGTCTCCTGTATTAAAAGGGTTCCTAGTAGACATCTCTATTGTGAAATATCTTATCCTTTGTAAATCACATTTTTTTTACATCGTCACAATTTTTTGGTACATAAATAAATTTAAATAAAACTAATATTTTCGAATGTACTAAGCTTTTTAAATATTTTAAACTACATACTGCAAAAGTAATCGTAAAGTCGGGATTATGTTATTTTGAAATAATAAGATAACGCGTAGTAATTCCAAAATATATATATTTTGTAATAAATAACGGCTTTAGTCTTAAATATCATTACATAAATTATTTAAAACAATTCACGTATGAAATTAGCGATTATTAGCTATTACAGTTGTTTTTATGTTCGGAAAAATTTTTATTACTTTTTTGTCTTACAATTTAACTATCTGAAAGTAAAAATGCAATCAAAGTCTGTTTAATACAACATTAAAATCAAGTTAAACGATCAATTTTTGCCATATTGTATTTGATTCATAGACACTTTAAGTTATAAAAGGAAAAAATTTCTGTCACCAAACCACACCAGACGAAAGAATAGGATTTTGTTCACTAATTAATTTAGTATAAAAACTATGAGAATTTAATAATTAAAATATTCAAATTTTTTTATAGAAACAGTGTTTCAATGTTTAGACTTTCTGAGAGTATTTAGACACCACTGACAGACGGTGAAGGAGAACATCGTGAGGAAACCTGGACTTGCAATTCCAAAATATAAGTTTAAAATTGCCAGTCCACTTTTAGCAAGCGTGGTGATTAGTGCCCTCACCTTCTCTATGTGAGATGAGGCATTTTGCTCAGCAGTGCGCTCCGATAGGCTGATGATGGTGTTGATGATGAGAAATAGCTTTTGAATGGTAGAGCCTAGCTGTGGTCAAGTAACTACAGATCGAACATGGGCTGGCTCGACCGGGGAAGTACCACCCTCTCACAGAAGATAAGCGTGAAGTAGTCTTCAATGGCTTCGTTTCGTCCGACGAGTGAGGGAGACGGTTCCCCTTTCCTCTCCCTCTCCCACAGTCAAGGTCGCCAACGCATCCACAACATCCCTTATGTTGCGGATGTCCAAGGCCGACAGTGACTACGTACCATCAAGTAGGCCATCCGCTCGTGTGCCACCTTTGAAACAAAATAAAACAGTGAAGCATTATCCAGTCGAAATAATGAAAAAATACTTCATACATGCATACATAAAAACATATAAATGAAACTAGTATTTTTCGGATATACTACGCGTGATTTATTTTTGTAAAAAACTACATAATCCCGACGTTTCGGTTACTTTTCAGCAACCGTGATCACGGGCAGACGAGATGTGGGTGTCTGTCTGTCGGTCCTTGTTATTTATCACCTACCGGCATCGATTTCTGAATTTTCTGGCGTACCGCTCTGGATATTACAAAAATAAATCACTCGTAGTTTATCCGAATAATACTAGTTTCATTTAAATGAATAAAACTCGCGAAAATCTTAGATCTCATTAAATTAAAACATTGTTGGTAACTAATTAATTTTCATATAAGCGTATTATGTGTAGATTATTAACGCTGTTTTAACACAGTGGGTACCCATTTCAATGTTTCTCTTTCTTGTGTAAAATGTAACGATGATTTGGACTTTATTATTAATGAAAGGTAAATGAGGTTTTGTTAACAAAAATGTCTTATTATATCATTGTTTTTTGTCAACTAATTATAATGCTGTCTGTATGAAATTTGCCCGAATTAAATAACCATTTGTTGTGTTTTTGATAATTTTATGTGAACAGGTTCAGGCTTGGCATTATATGTAACACACGTTCATACATATAGGAATGTTATTTTTTTTGTAAATCTCAGCAGTTTTAACGTAAAACATAATGTGGTGCCAATCACAAGCTCTTGACATTGACACGATAACTTGATTGGCAAAGAAGCTAGGGTGAGATACTAGCAAAGTCGCAGGTTCGAGTCTAGTTCGGATCTGTAAAGCGTAAATTCAATATAAAATCAAAATTTAAATTCTTTTATAAAACCTTTTCTTGCGAGTTGTTGAGGATTATTCGTTGTAGCTCTGTGGTAATTTGTTTCAGAACAATCTCATTTCATTCATATTAAAATATAGACAATAAGTAAATTAATATACATAACATATATACAATATAAATAAAGGTTTATGCACATTACATAGAGTACAAAATACTAAAAAATACTTGCTTCAAAAATGACTGGTCGAATCATTTGGATTCCCTGACAGAGATATGAATAGATAACGAACATTTTAAACTCAACACTGTCAGTTTGAAAGTTAGTCAACAGTCGCCTGTACTAACGTAGTAACCGAAAGTTTTAACGCGTATTACAAGTTCGCTTCTTTACGACATACGGAGAGCTAATAGTTTCCCATAGTTATATCTCACGTATAGTATCACTGTTATTTTTATGAGATACTGTTTACTGTAGGTAACAGACAAAAGAAACTTTTAGTAAGATACTTGAATAAATTCTGTCATAAATAGTTTTGTTGCGTGTTTGTGAATATTCACAGTTGCCGTGGCGTTGGACGACAAGCCGGATGAGCCGGTGTCACCTATAATGGGGGATATGACGACACAGTTGTACGTAACTCTGGAAAATGGTCCTTTAGGTAAATGATACTAGGTGTCGGATTAATAAAAACGAGACACTAAGAGTTTGTTGATATAAATCAGTCACAACTTACCTTACCTTACCTTACCTTACCTTACCTTACCTTTATTACCTTCAATAGAAGGAACCTATGTTCTAGTTTTGTAACATCAATTGTGTTTTATCAGGTATAATGATTTTATCCTAGTTAGACGTTAGAAATTCTTAATGAAAATATCTTATGTGAAATATATATATAATTGTTAACACCCACCCCCGCAACCCCCTGTGGGGAGAGATATCGTAAAATTCGTTCATAAATTATTTTTACATCACTTACAGAAAACTCATACAAAATTAGGAGTCTGTAGGAGCTAGAAGTCGGAAATTTTTAATTTTCATTGTTAACGTCCACCCCCGCAATCCATATTGGGAGTAGATTGTCATAAAATCCGCTCTCAGATCATTTTTATATCACATATTGGAGATTCCTACCAAATTTGAAGTCGATAGGAGCTATAGGTTAAAAATGGGAATTTTCCATTGTTAACGCCCCCCCAACCCCTCTTGTGGGTGGAATTTCGTAAAATCCGTAGTTAGCTGATCTCTACTCGGCGAAAGGAATATTCCTACCAAATTTCAAGTCGCTACGCCTTATGGTTCCAGAGATATCGTGATGAGTCAATATATAGGTGAAAAATCTCTCATATATAGATATATTTAATATGTAATTAGTACAACAAGACTTACTGACAGACACTTTCATCACGTAAACCGTGATCACGGTCGCTGTAAAGCAATTTTAACCACCTGATAATAAAAAAAATTACACGTAAAACTAAATTGATACAAATAATATATTAAACTATAATGTTTCCGTATTTTATTTTATTTTTGAAAATCTAACCATTAGTAAGGGTTATAACTACAAACAATGTTTTCATTACCAGTAACATTTCGTTTCAGTGTTAAACTCAACGAGTGTGGCCGATATCATGAACGGAACCAGGAGAGACATCATTTTCAACATCAACCTGGTGAACTACGTCTGGGTGATGAACAGGAGGATAATGATGTGCTACATAACCACCATAGCCTACAGGAACGCGTCAGTTAATAAATCAATACGTAAACATATATCGTGCTTAGGATTTACTTGAATAGAGGAAAATTACGTGAATTTTACAAATGTTACTGCTTTGTTTTGGTAGTTTTAAATAGATTTTTGAATAGCTGACGCGCTTAGTTTGATTAAATTAAGTTAGCCCATCAATAGAAGTAATTCAACTACGACCAAAATAGACGTGGAATTCTCGCTAACTGTTTTATATTGATTTCTTGATGGGAAATTAAATTCTTTGACATTATATATATATTAGTAAATATATATATACCATACATACTACTTTTTGCACGCGACGTCATCCCAACGTACCGTCAGCGACACCCATAATATGCATCTCTTCATGCAAAGTACGACTATAGTGACGTGTTCCGGGAACTACACTGAGTGGATGCTGCATTGCGCGTCTTATTTCCACGTCTAAACTACATCAAAATCTGTTCAGTAGATTGTGTGAAAGAGTGACAAACATTATACTCACAAACTTTCGCATTCATTATACGAGTGAGATCTATACTTGTTAATAGAGCTAAGTAAGTCCAGTAATCAGAATGTCTTGCTATATGTTGTGTATTTACCGAAGTAATTTTAAAATATAGGACATTTATCGTCAGCAAATCGCATCGGATGCATCAGATTCATCTAGAGAATAAACAAATACCATAAAATTATCCCCGTTATCACTCTATCTTCCACAGATTATATTATATATAAGGTTATATTAATGTTTATTTGTTTCAGCTTGGCAGACATGGACAGGTACTTCCAAGTCAGGGACCTGTACGTCGGTACTTTTGAATACGAAGTGGGCTACCTCACTCACGAGGTCATCCTCCACTACCAGATGATACTGGAGCTGTATCAGATCGTTGACAGGAGATATTTAAGGCATCCAGAAAGGAATTTCGGTCCCGTGAACTACGTGTTCTATATGTACACCAACATACTGGAGCTAAGCAAGGTGATAATCCATCTCTGCAACATGTTGCACGAGCTGGAGAAGAAGTACAAGAAGATAAAAGGGGGTGTGTTCGGTGATGTCGGTGATAAAAAAGACAAAGCTGAAAAAGGTATTCAATTCTTCTTAATGAAGTTCTAGCAGATATATTAGTTATCTTCTTATAAATTAAATGCATATATTTTAGTTGAAGCCGTAATTGAATTAGGGTTACTAACATTATTAAACCTATTTAGTTATATATTTAAAACTTCGCTTTAATAATTTTATTAAAAAAAATATATGTAAATAAGATTGTTTTATAAAAATTTATTAACGTATCAATTGTATAGGAGGTAACGAGAGGTTCGAGGAAAACTACGAAACTTACTTATATGTATATTATAATAAAAAATTACATATTAAAACTTATAGCCTATACCTTAGACTACATGATTGCCTCGATGTTAGGACAGCAATGCCATTCCATAGCTTGTGTGGTATCAGGAATCTTCTGGTTCACACGGCTTGGTGTTCGTCTGGTGTCAGCGGCGTCAGTCGTAATATTATATTTTATACATACAATGTTGCCCCGGCGATGTTCATTTATTTTTTAGTAAATTGCGCATACGTAACAAACTGAGACACAAAAAAAAATACATATTTTTGTAAATCAGAACAAATATTTTCTGAACTGTAAAGAATTTGAAGCTACCATTATATCTTTGTTCATAATCTTCTATCTCCCACAAACCCAAGGAGAAGAGTATAACAAGAAAGTGCAGGAAATACAAGGCCAGGAGGCTGAATATGAGAAGTGGCTGGCCCAGCAGATTAAAGAACAGAAGAAGGCTTTGAAGGAAAAGAAGAAATATTACAAACAATTGGCCAAGCACGGAATGACGTCAGCTGTTACCAAGAAGAAGCCGAAGAAAAAGATGTGAGTTCAATAATACACACACACACGCACACACACACACACACACACACACACGAGTAGTATTTAACTAATGACTGTTCACGTTCAAAATATGGTTGTTCTATAAAATTTTAATAGCTTTATATTAAACGAAGACTTTGTTTGAGATGTGAGCAAAGATTTTTAATTATGGAACTTTGAAAATCGTATTTATTAGCTCAGCGGTGATGCACAGGTGCAGACATTTCATTCTATTTCTTGAGCAACATATAGCACTAATATCAAAGATAACATTTATCAGAGACATAGCTGTGAGTCTAGCTGCGAAGGACGAATATATTATTTAAATAATATAAATATATATGTCTAAATAACAATAAGTAGGTTGCAGCGTTAACGCAAATTATTGTTGTATTAAAAAATAGCAAAGGAGATCCATCGATCCATATAGAAAGGAACAAGAAGGTTGCATATAATATTAATAAACAATACTGGTGGAAAAATATTGAAAAAAAAATAAAAAAAAATGCATGTCAAAATTTATACTCAAATGTATGACGTAAGTCACTGATATAATTTTTTTCCAGATTCCCCCTCGACTATGGTTGGTCGATTGAAAATTGGTGAAATAAAATCCTTCACAAATTTATTTTTTTCTTTTTTTAAAAACAATTAATTTATGTTATAAAGAATAAGTTATCTATTATCGATTTAGTTTGTTTTTGGGAGCACAATTTAAATAAATGTTGTTAATTTGCCTTACCAACATAGTAGGTAATTGGCAAAATACCGGCCATTGTCAAGTTTTGTAAAAAACAATGTTGAAATTAAAAACTTACAAATAAATCTATTTTTTTTTTCAAAATATATAAAAGTGACAGTGCTTTACGTTTTGTAAGAGTAATCTACATTTAGACTAAAGGTATGTACACATGTATGTATAATAATGCTTTTAAAAACTATCACGTTGAGTGATACTAAAAAATAGAGTATAGAATCCAATATAATCTACACGAGATACCTAGTAACTATAAATAAAATAATCTTGTCTTGTAAACTATAATAAATATATAAACAAAAAATTTATAATAATACACCTACATATTATATACTGTTTAAATTTATTGATTTTTTTTTTATTTATAATCTGTGGCGTTAGGTAACCAAATATGGCATACTTTTGTAAAGTAACCATTAATTGTAACGACAAATAAGTTAAAAGTTCATGCCGAAGCTCTGTGTACTCATTTTATACACAGTATTTCGTTACCCATCCCGCGATATCAATGACACAAAATGTAACTCACTATTTTGCCGCACTATAGTCTTTATCTACCGAAATACATTAATTATTTTGAAAAAAGATAAACTTTTGTCTGATTGTATATAAAAAATATACAATTGTTTTATCATGTAAGTAGATAATAAATAAAATCCGAAAGATTTCATCAAAGTTGACGATAACATCATTTCTCTTTGCCGTATATCTCTAGCTTCTAAATTCAAATACAATCTTATGAATGTAATGATTAAAGTCGCAAACAGAAAAAAAGTATCAAACCTCTTTAGATAGATAATAAATAAATTAAAAAAAAACATATATTTTATGTTTTATTATATAATTCCACGCTCATATAGATATATAATTAGCGCCCATAGTTATCATTCCGTTCCACGAGTGTAGTACGTCATCGAGATTGTGTTTTGTTAAATAAAATGACCTTAGTCTTGGTTTGTACGCCGTAGTAGTCTGTTGTTTGTAATTCTAAATATAATCTGTGTACAAAGCGCGCCATCCGTTTGACGTTTCGAATTGATTGTTTTATAAATACATACGATATATTGAATTTGATTCTGTATTGTGACATATATATTTAAATATACATAATTATATTTTTTTGTGTGTTATATTGAAAGCGTCGTGTGTCTGTTATAGTGGTCTGGATTGAATATTATTTAATTTGTAAGTACCAATACAAATATCCAAGTGGCATGATTTGTAATGACAATAGTTTGAAAGTTTTTTTCCTTACGCTTTGGTGTATTATCTCATATACTCGTACAATTCAAGTTAGCGTTAAACAAAATATATATATATATATATATATGTGTGTGTGTGTGTTTAAATGTCTTGGTGTGAGATAATTCTTGATGTATTGAGGTGAAATAAAAGATTAAGATGAAGTTATTATCAGCGGACAAGACATATATATATATATATACTTTAAGTTTTCCTCCCTGGTTTTGCATGACGCTAAATCATATCAATCCAGCTTCGGACAAAACCTTTTTATTATTATTTTCTCTCTTAACATAAAAGAAATTTATTCAAATTTGCTATTTTATTATATTCATGCTTAACAATTGTCAACTTATTTTTTTACCTCCATAGTTATCACAGACGCGAAAATTATCGTACTTACATTTTCACTACTTTTTGTTAGTACGTACATACGTGTGTATGTACGATGCTTTTCCCGTTTCTCATTAAATAACCTACGCTACTAGATACTATTTATGAATGAAAAACTGTTAACGTTACGTTTATAGTATTTTGAGACTTGTGTTACGGGTACGGAGTAATTAATATCTAAGTCGTTCTTATCAATTGTAACAAACAACCATTCGCTAAGACTCACGACATAAACTTCGGTGATAAATAAAATATTAGCCCTTAGTAAGATTTTTTCGTCTTACTCCAATGTGACAGTTTAAACGACAAATGTTACGTTAAAAATTTGATATTATTTATATTTAAGCTAGCTATGATATATAATATATATATTATATACTGGGTGTAACATACGCTGTCCGTCTGTGTGTATACCTCAAATTAGTCCAAGTCAAGGTATACCTACTGTCGTATGTCATTGTAGGTTTAAACTTTAAGCCATCAAAAGCGAAAACATGGCGTAAGGTATATTAAAAACATAACCATTCTTCTTCACAGTCGAGTCATTTTGGCATGAAATGTTATCGAAGTGATAATAGTCCTTGAGATTGCGATAGTGAATTCAGTCATATTTTTATATAAATAGGCCTTGGGCTTTTCGTCAACAATAGATAAAGATGTATTTATCTTATTTTTAGTAAGTAACAGGCTTAGTGGTTACAGGGCTTTGTATTGTTTGCTAGGTTCGATTCCGGTTACGGAAATGTGTTTTATGAAAATTATTACTCGTGTACGGTTTAAGTGTAAAACAATTGGGATAATCGAAACAACCCACCACTCATTCAAGCAGCGTGGTGGGCGAATCGCTAAAATATTAGGGACGAAATTTTTTTTTCTTCAAAATGGCATACTCCCGACGTCAAGATTACTTTGCAGTATGTAGTTTAAAATATAAAAAAAATCGCGTAGTACATTCGAAAATATTAGTTTTATTTAAATTTATTTATGTTCCAAAAAAATGTGACGATATAAAAAAAAATGTGATTTAAAAGCATAAATTATTTCACAACAGAGATGCCTGCTAGGAACCCTTTTAAAACAGGAGACATGTTCAGAGGAAAGCAGACTTTCATCTCGTGTTCGTGATCACGGCTGCTGTAACGGACCCGAAACGTCGGGTTCGTGTAGAGATAAGGCAGAGACGAAACTTGTCATCATTCAATGGATCCCCGGGCAGGTGTCGGGTCCGTCGCGTGGCAGGGAGAGGAGCTTCAACAGCTCCCGGGACTTGCGACCCAGGTGTAGGTTTAAGGGCTTATCTAACGCGCGTTAAACGCTCACCTCCGCCGTCCAAGCTCCTCTCTCCAACCAAATTTGAAACGAACCTTCTAGGGCTGCCTTCGACGCACATTCCAATAATGAACTGATGTAGACCTGGACAGGTCCAAGTAGTAGTATTGTCTGATGAAAGCAATGTGATCTCATCACCAGATTCAGCTTGGTCCTTAAATCCGATCCGGTATCCCCCACCAATATTACAAATAATATAGGATAATTTTATTATTTTCCTCGTAATACTTTGCAATAACCGTTTTGCTGGACGTCGTTTTATTATTTAGACGGGTCATTCAACTTGTTCGTGTTTTTATAAGATCGTCCTAGAGTTCTTTAAATTAGGTTCTACATATACTAGGTACCAGCCCCGGCTTCGCACGGGTTCCTTACAAAAAATATAAAATAGCCTATTTAATGTTGAGTATTAAACTTATATTATGATAACTTTCAAATGGTACGCCCGATTTAAATGATTTAAAAAGTAATTTACAGATACCGATGTAGGCTTGAAAACGAAGTAAATTATTTAGATAAGACTTAGTACCGTATTTATGTAAATAGCTTTCCAATAAACGCTTCATGAATGACAATTTTTAAAAGTTTTAAAATGTATATAGTATGTTATCCTTCAGGTATAGACATATGCCACAGCGGACCTATTTTCTTTAGACCTATATAAGATACACAATTCCACCATATATTATTTTGTTATATCCCAAAGACTTAAGGCAGCGTTTTCGTTAAAAGCTGTCAGACGGCTCATGTTTTCCCGACATCTTAGACAAATATCGTTAATGTACACTCAAGTAAATACAAAAACTTAACACATTACATACTAAAACCTTCCTCGAGAATCACGCTATCGAGTGCTGATAGCTGTTTGATAATCGGTGCAGTAGTTTTTCCGTTTATCGCGAACAGACAGACAGACAGACGCGGCGAGGGACTTTGTTTTATAATATGTATTGATATATGTAAAAGAAATTACTAAGGGTTTAAATTGAACATTTTAATATCCAGTAATACTAATATATATATGGATTTGTAAATAGTTAAACACATTTTAGTAAAACTTTTCGAAATGCGTTTAATGTCCCAGTTTAATTGACTGCAGCCAGCAATCAAATTTGAGCTCTGGCACCATACTATAAGTTTGTAACAGCAAACTAATACGTTATCGTTTTATGTTTCACACTCGTAAGCCTACGTGTACTTGTGAAATAATTTATGAATGAAAGACGTTAACTCTCCGTATGTAGTTAGACGTGAAAAATTATAGTTAGTTATACTAATGTGTAGTTGTTGAGATAAAGGAATTTTATCATCACGGAAATACATACATGTTATAAATGTTTTATCTTTTGTGTAATTACATTAGTAAATTAATTTCGGTCTTCATCTGATATAGAGTTATTAAAGTTTTAAGATGCCACTATCTCTATAAGCACCGCGTGTTCAGTCACGCGTGCTCTCTCGTACGGAAAATAGTATGAATATAATAAACACGGACAAAGTCGAGCGCGTTACTAGTGTATATTATGAAATTGGTGAATTGATAATTTAAAGAAAAATATGTATGCTTACTATAAGTTTGACATGCTAAAACTGTGTAGTTTTCTATTTTATCATTCACTTCAAAGCAGCCGAAAACTTAAAACGTAGCTTGCTCAGTTTGATATATCAAACTTTTAGTAAGTAAAAATAGATTTACGAACTTCAAAATTACTGAATATCAATATTCTAAGTTAATGCTCAATTTATCTGAATTTAATCGATTTGTAATACATATATATATTATCATATTTATAGAAATTTATTTAAAAACCTGAATAATATAAAAATAAATAAAGATCAATATATTACTTACTTTATTGATTACTTTTCACTGGTTCTAAATAATATATATATATAATAAATGTCTTATTATACGTCAGCTACGAGGCAATGAAATTCAACTCTGGAACAGACGTTTCCGAGATAATCCAGTACAAACAGACAGACATAAAAATATGCAAAAAATCATCAGCATCTCTATGAACTTAGTGTTATTAGGTAATGCATATAAGAATATATATGAATTTAATATTAAACAACGCAATCAAAATCCGTAAAGATTTTTATGACATTCTTACATTGAAAATCTTTCAAATCTATAAAGATTTCAATATACCAAATCTGTTAAGATTTAACTATAATACGCACCTGCTAGCTGTACATAATGTGATGTGAAGTGACTGATGAAGAGATCTCCGTCCATCATCAATAACATCACCAGCTGATAATACTATCAATACTAACAATACAAATAAAATAATTAAAAATTTACTACAAAACATATTAAGTAACTAATTTTCCTGTCAAGAACCGCGGCCGCGTGGACATCACATCTGTCATGATTATAAATAACTCTATCAAGCCAATATAATCTTTATAAATATATCAATAAGAGCCAGTGACATATTACGTATTGTTGCGTAACACAACCAAACAATACTAACCGAAGATAAAAATATACTTATTTTTTTTTTAATAATAATTAATAAAATGCGCTTTATTTGTCACCAGTCTCATTATTTTGAGGTTTCTTTTGTGTACAGCGCCATCTATGTTCCAAGCTATCAAACATTGGTCGAGTAACTTATAATCTTATATGTATATACACCGACAGACCTTTTTTTTATATTTAATTCATATCTTCAGTGTCCGTAATGATTATCACGTGATAGTGACCCGTACGCTTAATACAAGTCTGCATTACACTACACACGAAGCGTTCACCGTCTCATTTAATAACCCACGCCAATACTATGTGAAGGTTTACGAATGAAAAACTCTTAACGCTCCGTATGTAGTTAAAATTTGCAAAGATGTGCTTATTAAGTTACGATACTAGTAGTTCACAGCGTCTTCGCTTGTTTTTAATTTAATATTAATCTCTCACTCTATGTACGATTGTTTATTTTCCATGACAATTTTTTTCTCTATATAGGTAATTAATAGTAAAAAATCAATTTAAAATTTATATATAGAGATGCAATTGTATGGAAGTCATTCATTGAGGAAACGGATACTTTTTTAATGTTCTAGGAAATCCTTATTAGCATAAATTATTTTCCTTATAACGTTTCAACTATCCGCCGGTAGATGGCGTTGCACTTTTATTACAATGGCAGCTACAATTATTACCATTGTTCGTCTAGGCTGAAAAGGCTCGTACCCGGAGCCGTAAAACCATTTACAAAAAAAAAAAATACTGTGACGTGAATGTTCAAATATAAAAAGATGTTTTACTATATATATTTAGTTATTCTAGGTTACCACAGAAATGAATTAGCGCCGAGTATTCTGGACTTAAAAATATATTTTTTTGGTATTAACGTTAGTTTTTCGAAGAAGAGGAGAGACGTTAATTTTATTGTCATTGATTTTGAGTGGAGTCTGTATTGTCTCACGACCGTTCTTCGGAGATGCCACACTTGTGCCCAAGTCGTTATCATGCACACATCGCTGCAAGATATAAATATACATACATAAAAATGAGCCTTACGAATCAACCGTGTGGTAAAAGGCATAGTTTTTTTTAATTTACTCTTCATTTAACAATAATGATTAATGCTCTAACCTTCTCCATGTGAGAAGAGGCCTTCGCTCAGCAGTGGGCTGCTATAGGCTGATGATGATGATGATGATGATGATGAAACAATAAAGTGCCAAAGAGAGCAAACTGGTAGAGTCATTTATCTCCTTAAAGTCGCCTGTATTCTTGAATACAAATGGTTCTTTAAATCTTTAGACGATTGCAGATATTTTTTGCTTTTTATATGAATCCTGGGGCAACAAACCAGGAGTTAGCTGGCTTAATAACTAAGAGACTCAAATGACAAATCACTTTTGGTCGAAGTCTGCTAACGATTTTTTCATATATTTATATGGTGGAACAGAAAACTATTCTTCGGAGAGCATGACATTCAAACGATTTGCCAACGGTTAAATTCAATATAAGTTCTGTGACACAAAATAGCCAGTTTTCGTTGTCCGAGCTCCTCACCAGCTCTAAACAAACCTCAGCAGACACTGTGATCCTGAAGACCCCAGAAATTATCTAAAACTCTAAAACTCTAACACGCGACCTATTCTATAAATAAATTTTCTGCTGAACAAAGGAATATTTGGGAGTTATGTGTGGCGAAAGCAAGACTGAAATGGTTTATAATATGCCACAAGTGTTGTGACAAACCCAGCATGACCTGATGAGTGACCAGTCAAGAAAATTCTTCCTCCAAATATTTCCCACAACATCCACCACAGTCTTAACAATATTTATCAATCAAGTATAGCTTTAAAAAACTTAATTTACTTATATGAACACTGTAACACTTATTTGCCTGGAATTTTTTCCTGGTTTAGGAACATTGTCGGAACAACCTAAATGACTTAGCCTCTAGGTTCTACTTCATAGGTTTTGTGTGGGAATTAGAATATTAAGGAAAATATAGATTGCTATGAAAACTATATGAAAGGAAAATAAAAAATTACTGCATTTTGGCCTTACACAGTTGCCCATATAGAGGAAAGAAGATAAGTTAATTTCATACTAGTCTTAGTTATACAAGCAATACTTAATTGACCGCAGCATAAAGTGCTAGTGAAGTAGTAGCTTCTGGGAGGGATATTGTATCGTAACGTTACGTAACGCTAACGTTAGGGATATCGTAACGTAACGCGTTACGGCGCCGTCCAGTTTGGTCTCCCACTCTCTCTCGTATACAGCATCAGTGTTACACGCGTGCGGACAAAGTTGTTCTACTAATACTCAGTTTATTCAATTAATGTAAATAAAATTAAAATAATAACCTAAAGCTAGCAAAGTTACACCATATCTATATTGAATATTTTAAGTTTCCACATCTGTGAACGTCCCGAGAGGCACGAATTTGTTTCTATCTGTAGTCTCGTACAACAGTAATGGCGTAATTTTTTTTTCTTTAAAACTTTTCGTGCGTTATCGATCCTTTTTTAGTCCTGTGCCTTTTTTGTTTAGTCCTGTTTCCTTTTTTTTTAGTCCCGTGCCTCTGCCGACAATAGTCCAAACTTATCTATTCCCGTCTCTACATGTATAAATTGACTTTATGATTATACCAAATGATTTTCTCGTAATGATGTTCGAACTTGGAAGGTTTTTGGCAAAACTAAGAAGATTACGTACAGACAATACACGATTTCTCAAGCCGATCTGCGAATAAACAATCAGAATTTTTACCCAAAATAAGGGACCTTATTGAGTTCGGTGTGAATGACGCTTGTTTTTTTTTTTGCGGGGTAGAAAAGGCCAAAAAAAAGGTAATAAGGAAGTATTACCTTTTTCCTTATTTTCCTTTTTTAAATTCCTGTTACTGAGAGCAACACTACAATGAGGGTCATTCTTTTGAAGGCAGACTAACTAAAACAAATGCCCTTGCAGGAGTATGCGGTTTAACTCTAAAACTATCTTATTGTTTATATGCTATATAATAAATTAAAAATATGTAATGTAAACCATGAATAATTGTTAATTTTTACGTTTTCTTTCTGTGCGCTTAACACAAGTTTGGATCGTCCAACAAGAAACAGAGCTTTAAGAGTTTGTCATTCATAAGTCATCTCAATTATAGCATTAACGTCGATTATTGAGTGAGACGGGAAACGCGTCGTATGCAGTGACGATTGAAAATTGAAGCAAACAATTGGGGGCTGTTAAATAACTAGACGAAATTTAGAGCTCCGTCAAATCTAGATAAATTGACGAAAATATTCAAAAAATTCTAGGGAAAAATTATTCCTATTAAAATTCTTATAATATTACATTTACATGACAGCTCAGATGTAATTTTGTTCAACTACCTTAAAAAAAATTACGATATTTTTTTTGTTTTAACATTTATTTATGTTATTAACTAGGAGATGAGCCTTCGTACTGTTTTTCTCGTTTCGTTCAGAAAAAAGCTTTAGGTGCAAGTTGAGTAAAGCGACCTCAGCACTTTGGACATGGGTTTAGTCAAAGTTAAAGTCACTAGTTTTCCGGAGCTAACCATGAAATTGATGGTCTGAGCTCTTTTTTTTATAAACACCATCCGGATGACTGGTCTAACGAACATAAAAACCTCGTCCCGATCGCAGTAGCGGATTTAGGCTTCGGCCCGTGAGCCCCGGGCCTAGTGCGCCAAATTTTGAGAGCGTGAAAATTTTTAAGATGGCTAAAATTAAAAATCGATTGGGATTTCTGGAAGCGGCAAGACCAAATTGTAAGGTTATTTTTTTTTTTGCGATCTAAACATTAAAATATTTTTTTAGGAAAGTACTAAAATCCAAAATATCTAACAAAAAGATTTTTTTTAATGCTGGCATATCATCTATTTACAAAATTAGATTTTGGTTTATATGTTTCATTTAAAATTATATATATATACTGTTACGGACTATAAAGGGCGCCAAGTCGTCATTTTCCTAGGGCGCCGTCGAACCTAAATCCGCTATTGATCGATCATACATCCGGTTGCCGAGATCT